>NC_057799.1:366997244-367267966 GCF_018294505.1 Triticum aestivum
GCGCCCGAGGCGCCCCGTGCCTCCCCGCCGGTCCCCACCTACCACCGAGCCGCCGGCCCAGCGCCGCCGCGGCCTCGTCGGACGCCGCCCCTCCGCCCTCGCCGTCCCGAGCTCCCTCCGACCGGCCCCGAGCTCCTCGCCGCTCCCTCCATCCGTCGGCGCCGGATTCGTCTTCCCCTATCGCGCCTACCCAGAGCCCCTCGCCGGCCGGCGTCGCCCTCCTCCTTCCCCATCTCCGGCGAGAGTCACGGCCATCCTTGAGCCGGCCAGATCCCGATCCAAAACTAGGTTGACTTTCCACCTCCCCTCTTTTTCTCCAAGTCTCGAAATATTTGCTATATGTGGCTCTGTTCATCGCATCATATCTCATTGCATACTACTCCGTTTTGCGTGCATAATATATCGAAATGTTTGTCTTGATATGCTCTTCACTTTGTTCCATTGTGCCATGCTTGTTTGAGTCCATCTTGATACCCTAATCATCGTTGCAAGAGTGCTATATGATGTTATCTGCTGTCTGTTATCAAAACTTGGTGATTTGTCTTTTTCATTGCATTTTGTGTGTGCATCCTATGAGCTTGATGTCTACATGTGTTTTGTTCTACATCATGCCATCTTTACAATGGTTCTAGTCTTGTATTTTTAGGATCTCTGTGGTGACTACCACAAGCATGCAAAGTAGCCTCCATGATCTTGCTGATTTCTGTGACTCATTTCTGCCAAGTCTGAATCTGTTATATTTTGTTGCTATGTAAACCTGCTGCCACCATGAGTTCTATGCGTAATATGGAGATGTTCACTAAGGATGTTTTGTGATACATATTATGCTCTATGGATCCATGCCCATGGTTGGAATTATGGAGTGCTCTAACATGTCTTAATCTTGCTCTACTTTTGCTATAAAATGTTCCTGGCAGATTGTTTACATGTTAATCAATTTTGCCATGGGTCTTATTAGTGATCCATGCATCCTATGACTATTCTATTGCCATACTTAGCTTCATAATTATGCCTTCTTACTTCTGGTCACCTTGTCATGCCATGTAATGCTCTGTAGTGAGTGGTTCAAGCTCACCAACATGCCTACTTATCGTTATTTCTACCATGCTCTGTTTTTACCTGGGTGCTATCATATCTTCTGTGCCTTTTTTAGTTGCTAATAAAACTTGCTATGTTTACCTGGGTGCCATCATATCTTCTGTGCCTTTTTTAGCTCATGTTCAGTAAGGGACTTTTGTTCTACGCAATTAGTAGATTCATGCCATGCCTTTGTTTGCTATGATATGTTCCTGTAGCATGTTGTTTGATAGGTCTAAACTTTGCAACCTGATGTTATTTCTGCCATGTCCAGTGATTTTCTGCTAAGTGTGTGAACTGTTATTAATTGTAATCTTGCCATGTCCTTTTGAGCATATTCTAGTGATTTCTGGAGATAGTTCAGTCTTCATGTTTTGTAATGCTTTACCTGTACATCATGCCCATGTCATTTGTTTTCATGTTAAGGTGCTGTAGCATATTGTTTTGATGCTTGCAAGATGCGTAGTTGCTGTTTTGGACAGATTGTTGCTATATGTGTGTTTGGAGTGTATGTGTTGCCCCGTTGCTCCGTTGTGAGCATGCTCTATATGAAACTTGCTTAGTTTTGCATGTAGTTTCATATTACCTTGTTGGATCCATGCCTTGAGTGTGTTTGCTTGATGTTTGAATGCATTTTGCATCAATGCCATGTTTAACTTGTTTTGCTCATATCTTCTAGGCCGTAGCTCCGAAGCTAATGAACTTTATATGTAACTTGACTAGAATTTTGTGTAGATCATATTGGTGCATTTTAACTTGTTGTTTAACAACTTGAACATAAGGTTTATTCAGATCTGGACCAATTTCGAAATTTGCATCTGAGGACTAACCGGAATTGTTATAGGTTGTTTCCGGCCTCATTTAAACTTGCTTTGATGTGTTGCTCTTGTATGCATCATCTCTTGCCATGAGTAGCTTCATATAGCCTTGTCATGCATCGTAATTGCTTGAGCATCATGCCATGTTCATGTGTGGTGTGTTTACTATGTTGTGTGCTTCTTCTCGATAGTTCCCGTGTCGTTGCGATCATGAGGATTCGTTCGTCTTCGTCGCTTCATCTTCTTCACGGACTCGTTCTTCTTCCTTGCGGGATTTCAGGCAAGATGACTATCACCTTGGATCTCATTACTATCATTGCTATGCTAGTTGCTTCGTTCTATCGCTTTGCTGCGCTACCTATCACTTGCTCTTCAAGCCTCCCAAATTGCCATGAACCTCTAACCTTTGTCACCCTTCCTAGCAAACCGTTGTTTGGCTATGTTACCGCTTTTGCTCAGCCCCTATTATAGCGTTGCTAGTTGCAGATGAAAATGAAGATTGCTCCATGTTGGATTATGTTTATGTTGGGATATCACAATATCTCTTATTTAATTAATGCATCTATATACTTGGTAAAGGATGGAAGGCTCGGCCTTATGCCTGGTGTTTTGTTCCACTCTTGCCGCCCTAGTTTCCGTCATACCAGTGTTATGTTCCTTGATTTTGCGTCCCTTACGTGGTTGGGAATTTATGGGACCCCCTTGACAGTTTGCTTTGAATAAAACTCCTCCAGCAAGGTCCAACCTTGGTTTTACTTTCGCCTCACCTAGCCTTTTTCCCTTGGGAGTCGCGCATCCCGAGGGTCATCTTTATTTTAACCCCCCCGGGCCAGTGCTTGTCTAAGTGTTGGTCCAAACTAGAGCACCGTGCGGGACCATCCCTTGGCAACTTGGGTTACGTCGGTACCTGAACGCTTAGCTCATCCGGTGTGTCCTGAGAACGAGATACGTGCGACTCTTATCGGGATTGTCGACACATCGGGCGGCTTTGCTGGACTTATTTTACCATTGTCGAAATGTCTTGTAACCGGGATTCTGAGACTGATCGGGTCTTCCCGGGAGAAGGAATATCCTTCGTTGACCGTGAGAGCTTATAATGGGCTAAGTTGGGACACTCCTGCAGGGTATTATCTTTCGAAAGCCGTGCCCACGGTTATGTGGAAGATGGGAATTTGTTAATATCCGGTTGTAGAGAACTTGACACTTGACTTAATTAAAACGCATCAACCGCGTGTGTAGCCGTGATGGTCTCTTCTCGGCGGTGTCCGGGAAGTGAACACAGTGTCTGGGTTATGTTTGATGTAAGTAGGAGTTTAGGATCACTTCTTGATCATTACTAGTTCACGACCATTCCGTTGCTTCTCTTCTCGCTCTTATTTGCGTGAGTTAGCCACCATACATTGCTTAGTCGCTGCTGCAGCCTCACCACTTATCCTTTCCATACCCTTTAAGCTTTGCTAGTCTTGATACCCATGGTAATGGGATTGCTGAGTCCTCGTGGCTCACAAATTACTACACCAACAGTTGCAGGTTCAAGTTTTGCGATGATCATGACGCGAGAGCGATGTTACTTGTTTTGAAGTTCTTCTTCTGCTTCTTCTTCGATCAGGGGATAGGTTCCAGGACGGCAGCCTGGGCTAGCAAGGTGGATGTCGTTTGAGCTTCTGTTTGTGTTTCATCCGTAGTCGGATGTTGATCTTATGTATGATGTATTGATGTATTCTTGCGGCATTTGTATGCCTTGTATGTTTACCCATCTATTATGTAATGCTGATGTAATGATATCCACCTTGCAAAAGCGTTTCAATATGCGGGTCTATCCTTGGTGGGACCTTCGAGTTCCTCTCGGATAGGGTCGCATATTGGGCGTGACATGACGTCACGGTCAACATGGCTACTGTGCCGCGCCGGACGGGGGATGGCTGACCCATACGGTGCACTGTGGCCATGCATACTCCGGGATCCGGGGGTGGCAGGCTGTACTGCGGCCACGCCCCGTCTTATCACCGTTATGTGGGTGCAGTCTTGGCCGGCTTCTAGGAGTCGGCCTTCTTCGTGGCCGGGTTCTGGGAGTCGGTCCTCTTGGGGCCGGCTTCCCGGAGTCGGCCGTCTCGTAGCTCTCTTCGGGAAGGTTTTTGAGGCCGGGTCGCCTTCTGGTAGTCGGCCTTGGTGATAGCCGGCCAGAGGAAGGCGGCCCCGTGCTCTGGATGCTTGAAGGCTCGATTGGCCTGGTAATTTTTTGAAGAGCCAGGGGGAGTCGGTTAGGCTACCCGTGGCCATTTACTCCGACAAACACTCAAAGTGTTTACTAGAGTCAGTAATCTAGTTCACATCGCCATGTGATTAACACCCAAAGAGTACTAAGGTGTGATCATATTTTGCTTGTGAGAGAAGTTTAGTCAACGGGTCTGCCAAATTCAAATTCGTATGTATTTTGCAAATTTCTATGTCCACAATGCTTTCCATGGAGCTACTTTAGCTAATTGCTCCCACTTTCAATACGTATCCGGATTGTGACTTAGAGTCATCCAGATCGGTGTCAAAGCTTGCATCGACGTAACCCTTTACGACGAACTCTTTATCACCTCCATAACCGAGAAATATTTCCTTAGTCCTCTAAGGATAATTTTGACCGCTGTCCAGTGATCTACTCCTAGATCAAAATTGTACTCCCTTGCCAAAATCAAGGCAGGGTATACAATAGGTCTGGTAGACAACATGGCATACTTTATAGAACCTATGGCTCAGGCATAGGGAATGACTTTCATTATCTCTCTATCTTCTGCCGTAGTCGGGCTTTGAGTCTTACTCAACTTCACACCTTGCAACACAGGCAATAACTCTTTCTTTGATTGTTCCATTTTGAACTACTACAAAAACATGTCAAGGTATGCACTCATTGAAAAAACTTATCAATCGTCTTGATCTATCTCTATAGATCTTGATGCTCAATATGTAAGCAGCTTCATCGAGGTATTTCTTTGAAAAACTCCTTTCAAACACTCATTTATGCTTTCCAGAAAATTCGACATCATTTCCGATCGACAATATGTCATTCACATATACTTATCAGAAAGGTTGTAGTGCTCCCACTCACTTTCTTGTAAATACAGGCTTCACGGCAAGTCTGTATAAAACTATATGCTTTGATCAATTTATCAAAGCGTATATTCCAACTCTGAGATGCTTGCACCAGTCCATAGATGGATCGCTGGAGCTTGCATATTTTGTTAGCACCTTTAGGATTGTCAAAACCTTCTGGTTGCATCATATACAACTCTACTTTAATAAATCCATTAAGGAATGCAGTTTTGTTTATCCATTTGCCAGATTTCATAAAATGCAGCAATTGCTAACATGATTCGGACAGACTTAAGCATCGCTACGAGTGCGAAAAACTCATCGTAGTCAACACCTTGAACTTGTCGAAAACCTTTCGCGACAAGTCGAGCTTTGTAGATAGTAAAACTACCATCAGCATCCGTCTTCCTCTTGAAGAACCATTTATTCTCAATGGCTTGCCGATCATTGGGTAATTCCACCAAAGTCCATACTTTGTTTTCATACATGAATCCTATCTCAGATTTCATGGCCTTAAACCATTTTGCGGAATCTGGGCTCATCATTGCTTCCTCATAGTTCGTAGGTTCGTCATGGTCTAGTACCATGACTTCCAGAACCGGATTACTGTACCACTCTGGTGCGGAATGTACTCTGGTTGACCTACGAGGTTTGGTAGTAAATTGATCTGAAGTTTCATGATCATCATCATCAACTTCCTCACTAATTGGTGTAGGCATCACTGGAACTGATTTCTGTGATGAACTACTTTCCAATTCGGGAGAAGGTACAGTTACCTCATCAAGTTCTAATTTCCTCCCACTCACTTCTTTCGAGTGTAACTTCTTCTCTAGAAAGAATCCATTGTTAGCAACAAAGATCTTGCCTTCGGATCTGTGATAGAAGGTGTACCCAACATTTTCTTTTGGGAATCCTATGAAGATGCACTTCTCCGATTTGGGTTTGAGCTTATCAGGTTGAAACTTTTTCACATAAGCATCGCAACCCCAAACTTTAAGAATCGACAGCTTAGGTTTCTAGCCAAACCATAGTTCATACGGTGTTGTCTCAACGGATTAGACGGTGCCCTATTTAACGTGAATGTAGCTGTCTCTAATGCATAACCCCAAAATGATAGTGGTAAATCAGTAAGAGACATCATAGATTGCACTATATCCAATAAAGTACAGTTATGACGTTCGGACACACCATTATGCTGTGGTATTCCAGGTGGCATTAGTTTGTGAAACTATTCCACGTTGTTTTAATTGAAGACCAAACTTGTAACTCAAATATTCGTCTTCGCAATCAGATCGTAGAAACTTTATTTTCTTGTTACGACGATTGTCTACTTCACTCTGAAATTCTTTGAACTTTTCAATTGTTTCAGACTTATGTTTCATCAAGTAGATATACCCATATCTGCTCAAATCATCTAAGAAGGTCAGCAAATAACGATACCCGCTGCGAGCCTCAACACTCATCGGACCACATACATCAGTATGTATTATTTCCAATAAGTCAGTTGCTTGCTCCATTGTTCTGGAGAACGGAGTCTTAGTCATCTTGCCCATGTGGCATGGTCCGCAAGCATCAACTGATTCATAATCAAGTGATTCCAAAAGCCCATCAGCATGGAGTTTCTTCATGCACTTTACACCAATATGACCTAAACGGCAGTGCCACAAATAAGTTGCACTATCATTATTAACTTTGCTTCTTTAGGCTTCAATATTATGAATATGTGTATCACTACGATCGAGATTCAATAAACCATTTATATTGAGTGTATGACCATAGAAGGTTTTATTCATGTAAATAGAACAACAATTATTCTTTGACTTAAATGAATAACCATATTGCAATAAACATGATCCAATCATATTCATTCTCAACGCAAACACCAAATAACATTTATTTTAGGTTCAACACTAATCCTGAAGGTAAAGGGAGTGTGGGATGGTGATCTTATCATCCTTGGAATCAGTTTCAACACACATCATCACCTCGCCCTTAACTAGTCTCTGTTTATTTTGCAACTCCCGTTTCGAGTTACTGCTCTTAGCAACTGAACCAGTATCAAATACTGAGGGGTTGCTATAAACACTAGTAAAGTACACATCAATAACATGTATATACAATATACCATTGTTCACTATGCCATCCTTCTTATCCGCCAAGTATCAAGGGCAGTTCCACTTCCAGTGACCATTTCCTTTGCAGTAGAAGCACTTAGTTTTAGGCTTGGGTCTAGCTTTGGGCTTCTTCATGGGAGTGGCAACTTGCTTGCCATTCTTTTTGAAGTTCCCTTTCTTTCCCTTGCCCTTTTACTTGAAACTAGTGGTCTTGTCAACCATCAACACTTGATGTTTTTTCTTGATTTCTACCTTCGCCGATTTCAGCATCGCGAAGAGCATGGGAATCGTTTCCGTTATCCCTTGCATATTATAGTTCATCACAAAGTTCTAGTAACTTGGTGATAGTGACTAGAGAACTCTGTCAATAACTATCTTATCGGGAAGATTAACTCCCACTTGATTCAAGTGATTGTAGTACTCAGACATTCTGAGCACATGCTCACTCGTTGAGCTATTCTCCTCCATCTTGTAGGCAAAGTACTGTCAGAGGTCTCATACCTCTTGACACGGGCATGAGTATGAGATACCAATTTCAACTCTTGGAACATCTTATATGCTCCGTGGCGTTCAAAACGTTTTTGAAGTCCCGGTTCTAAGCCGTAAAGCATGGTGCACTAAACTATCAAGTAGTCATCATACCGAGCTTGTCAAACGTTCATATCGTTTGCATCTGCTCATGCAATAATTCTGTCACCTACCGGTGCATCAAGGACATAATTCTTCTATGCAGCAATGAGGATAATCCTCAGATCACGGACCTAGTCCGCATCATGCTACTATACACTTTCAACTTATTTTTCTCTAGGAACATATCAAAAATAAACGGGGAGCTACATCGCCAGCTATTGATCTACAACATAGTTATGCAAATACTATCACGACTAAGTTCAATTAATCATATTACTGAAGAACTCCCATTTAGATAGACATCCCTCTAGTCATCTAAGTGATCACGTGATCCAAATCAACTAAACCATGTTGATCATCACGTGAGATGGAGTAGTTTTCAATGGTGAACATCACTATGTTGATCATATCTACAATATGATTCACGCTCGACCTTTCGGTCTCAGTGTTTCGAGGCCATATCTGCATATGCTAGGCTCGTCAAGTTTAACACGAGTATTCTGCGTGTGCAAAACTGGCTTGCACCCGTTGTATGTGAACGTAGAGCTTATCACACCCGATCATCACGTGGTGTCTCGGCACGACGAACTGTCGCAACGATGCATACTCAGGGAGAACACTTATACCTTGAAATTTAGTGAGAGATCATCTTATAATGGTACCGCCGAACTAAGCAAAATAAGATGCATAAAGGATAAACATCACATGCAATCAATACAAGTGATATGATATGGCCATCATCATCTTGTGCCTTTGATCTCCATCTCCAAAGCACCGTCATGATCACCATCATCACCGGCTTGACACCTTGATCTCCATCGAAGCATCGTTGTCGTCTCGCCAACTATTGCTATCACGACTATCGCTACCGCTTGGTGATAACGTAAAGCAATTACATGGCGATTGCATTTCATACAATAAAGCGACAACCATATGGCTCCTGCCAGTTGCCGATAACTCTGTTACAAAACATGATCATCTCATGCAATAAAATGTAGCATCACGTCTTGACCATATCACATCACAACATGCCCTGCAAAAACAAGTTAGACGTCCTCTACTTTGTTGTTGCAAGTTTTACGTGGCTGCTACGGGCTTAGCAAGAACCGTTCTTACCTACGCATAAAAAACCACAATGATTTTTTGTCAAGTGTGCTGTTTTAACCTTCAACAAGGACCGGGCGTAGCCACACTCGATTCAACTAAAGTTGGAGAAACAGACACCCACTAGCCACCTGTGTGCGAAGCACGTCGGTAGAACCAGTCTCGCGTAAGCGTACGTGTAATGTCGGTCTAGGCCGCTTCATCCAACTATACCGCCGAATAAAGTATGACATGCTGGTAAGAAGTATGACTATTATCGCCCACAACTCGTTGTGTTCTACTCGTGCATATAACATCTACGCATAGACCTGGCTCGGATGCCATTGTTGGGGAACACAGTAATTTCAAAAATTTCCTACGATCACGCAAGATCTATCTCGGTGATGCATAGCAACGAGCGGGAGAGTGTGTCCACATAACCTCGTAGACCAAAAGCGGAAGCGCTATATCAATGCGGTTGATGTAGTCGTACGTCTTCACGATCCTACTGATCCTAGCACCGAATGTACGGCACCTCCATGTTCAGCACACGTTCAGCTCTATGAAGTCCCTCGTACTCTTGATCCAGTTGAGGCCGAGGGAGAGTTCCATCAGCACCATGGCGTGGTGACGATGATGATGAAGTTACCGGCGCAGGGCTTCGCCTAAGCACTACGACGATATGACCGAGGTGTGTAACTGTGGAGGGGGCACCGCACACGGCTAAGACAAATATTGAGTCCCTTTGGGGTGTCCCCTAGCCACGTATATAAAGGAGGGGAGGGAAGATGTGGCCGGCCCAAGGGGGGCGCGCCAGGTGTGGGGAATCCTACTAGGACTCCCCAGTCCAAGTAGGATTCCCCTCCTCTTTCCTATTCGGAGTAGGAGAGAACGAAAGAGAGGGAGAGGGAGAAGGAAAGGGGGGCCGCACCCCCACCCCTTGTCCAATTCGTTTTGGGCAGGGGGGGCGTGCACCTCCACTTGGCCCTTCTCCCCTCTCTCCAGTAAAGCCCAATAAGGCCCATTACTTCTCCCGGCGAATTCCCGTAACTCTCCGGTACTCCGAAAAATACCCGAATCACTCGGAACCTTTCCGATGTCCGAATATAGCCTTCCAATATATCGATCTTTACATCTCGAACATTTTGAGACTCCTCGTCATGTCCGTGATCTCATCCGGGACTCCGAACATCCTTCGGTACATCAAATCACATAACTCATAATACAAATCGTCATCGAACGTTAAGCGTGCGGACCCTACGGGTTCGAGAACTATGTAGACATTACCGAGACACATATCCGGTCAATAACCAATAGTAGAACCCCGATGCTCATATTGGCTCCTACATATTCTACGATGATCTTTATCGGTCAAACCGCATAACAACATAGTTGTTCCCTTTGTCATCGCTATGTTATTTGCCCGAGATTCGATCATTGGTATCCTCATACCTAGTTCAATCTCATTACCGGCAAGTATCTTTACTCGTTCCGTAATGCATCATCCTGCAACTAACTCATTGGTCACAATGCTTGCAAGGCTTATAGTGATGTGCATTACCGAGAGGGCCCAGAGATACCTCTCCGATACACGGAGTGACAAATCCTAATCTTGATATATGCCAACTCAACAAACACCTTCGGAGACACCTATAGAGCATCTTTATAATCACCCAGTTACGTTGTGACGTTTGATAGCACACAAAGTGTTTCTCTGGTATTCAGGAGTTGCATAATCTCATAGTCAGAGGAACATGTATAAGTCATGAAGAAAGCAGCAGCAATGAAACTGAAACGATCATAATGCTAAGCTAATGAATGGGTCTTGTCCATCACATCATTCTCTAATGATGTGATCCCGTTCATCAAATGACAACACATGTCTATGGCTAGGAAACTTAACCATCTTTGATTAACGAGCTAGTCATGTAGAGGCATACTAGGGACACTTTGTTTGTCTATGTATTCACACATGTACTAAGTTTCCGGTTAATACAATTCTATCATGAATAATAAACATTTATCATGAAATAAGGAAATCAATAATAACTTTATTATTGCCTCTAGGGCATATTTCCTTCACGTCCAACGCAACCACCACCGCATCGTCCTCGGTGGAAAACGCCCTGACAAAAGCGTCCATGTGGTTGTCAACCCAGTGCGATAGGTTGTCTCGGATATCCCCGGGCACTGGGGCTATGGCAGTGTCAAAGTCGAAGTGGGGGTCGATCTTCTGAAGATGACTGAAGACACGTGAGAACGCACGCCCAAGGAGACCTCGACTCCTCTCCTCGACAAGCTCGCGAGCCCTCACAACCTGGTCCTCCAGGTGCGTCATGACTTCGGTGAAGAAGCGGAGGTGGCTGGCGTAGTCTTCCACGCAGGGATGAGGGACGCTCTCCTCGCAGATGACGCCTAGTGCTCGATTGGCCCTCACTCTAAGGGCCTGGAGCATGGGGGTGTGCTCACACTACAGTGTCTGCCAATGACATGCCTCCTCCCTGTTCTGCTGCGCGAGGGACGCAACATGATCAATCTGCTGCTGGAGTGAGAGCAGATCAGCACGAGTGGAGGCCAGGTCGGCCTGGGCAGAGGTCTGGGCCGCCACATCGGTCCTCTCGCGCTGCTCCGCCTCGTCCAGCCTGGACCTGAGGGCGGTGGTCCTGCCCTCAGCTTCGGCCTCCAGGAACTTCAACTTTAGGTCATACTCGTTGGCGAGATCTTCACGAGCCTTTGCCACCCTCCGGTCAGCCTCCTCCTGGATCTTGGCTTGGCGTGCGGTGATGGCATCTTCGGCCATGGCCACATGGCGCTCCCTCGCCTCCAGCCGCTCAAGCTCGAGGCTGCGCTCCGAGGTCTCCATCAGCGCTTCCTCATGCTTGTGGATCTCCTTCTCTTTGGAAGGCGCGCCCCTCATTGACGCCAAGACGGCCCTGCATGCCTCGACCTGCTGCTCGAGGGTAGTATTGAAGGCCCGGAGCTCCCGTTCGCGCTCCTCGGCGGCCTGCCGGCAGCGATCAGCCTCTCTGGCCTCCTCCAAGGCACGGGCGCTAGCCTCACGGGAGGTCACGAGGGACGCCCCGGCCTTCTCACGGGCGCGCTCATGCTGAAGACGCCCCAGGTTGATGGCCACCTTCAACTGATGCCGCTCGTCCGCCAGCCGAAGGACCTCTGTTGCAAGGCGAGCGTCAACATCGACAAGCTCTTCCCCGAGCTGGCTCAGCGCAGCCATCACCTCTCAGAAGAGCTCGTGGCAGACAGCGCCACGCCCGCGCGTAAGTTCAAATGCACGGCAGGGTCCGTCCTCCGCGTCGGCAATCGTCGGGGAGGCTTGAGGTGGCTTGCCTGCTCCTAGCAGGGGGCTGGTGGCTGGCACCTTCCCCGCCGCCTTTTTGTCCTCGGCAGAGGCACTGCAGGGCGACGCCTCACGGCTCGAAGATGAAGCCAGGGTTGAGGTCGCCTAGCTGCGGGCGATGACCAATGGAGGAGCCCTCAGCACGCCTTCAGCACCCCAGACAGGACCGTGAAGGAGGGAGGAAAAGAACGCAGGATCAAGACCCACAGTCGGCGCACCCTCCTCATGAACGGGCCCTGAACCATGCACAGCGGCCTGGCGGGGAGAGCTCAGGGTCAGTGGCGAGCCAATGACTGGTCAGGAGGGGATGCAGCATTCAGGAAACCACGCAGATGAGGTACTTACTCGTCTTTGGCTATGTATTTCCTCTGCTTCAACGGCCGGTAGGCGCCACCATTGTGGCTTGGAGGCACCTTCCTCTTGCGGAGTGCCCCGAAGTTCAGGCGGAGCTGGCCGAAGCCCTGGGCATGATCTCCATTGCCTGGGAAGGTCAGCGAGGCTCCTGAGGGGACGACCTCGGGAGTGTCAGACCGCGTCGGCCCCTCAGCCTCCGCCTCAGGACAGCTCGCCTGAGCCTCGGGGGGGTTCCACCCCAGGAGCTTCGGACCGCGTCGGCCCTCCGGCCGTCGCCTCAGGATAGCTCGCCCGAGCCCCAGGAGCCGCCACCTCGGGGGCCGCAACCAACGCCGCCTCCTCAACAGCCACATCGCTGGCATTCGACGGTGCTTGCCCCCCTACACCCGCCTCCGGGGTAAGCGTCGAGGTGACGGCAGGCAAGGGGACCACAAGAACGGGGCTCTCGCGAGGCCCTTCAAGGCCGACCAGGCGCAGTCCCCATTCGTCGAAAGGGGGCATCTACTTCACGAACTCCACCTTGTTCGAGCAGCAGTACAAGAGGCAACTCTCCTCCGGCAGGTTGGCTGGCACCGGGTCGCCCGTCAAGAGCTCAAACACTGTCTGCAGCGCCTCGTGAGGGAGTGCGGGCACGTGGAGCCTTTTGGGGCCCCTGCTGCCGGAGAAGTACCACATCGGTCGGGAGTGGTGCTGGAGTGGGGCAATGCTGCACTGGATGAACTCCTTCACCACCATAGGCGCCTCACCCCAAGGTCCTTCAACCTGGCCAGCCGACACAAGACGTAGGCGAGTTGCCGGTCAGCGAGCTTCACTTGCCCCCAGCCGGAGCTCGGGACGGCTGGCACCCGTGGGAGCAACAGCAGAGGGCTAAGCACGCCAGCATCCACGAATACCCACTGTCGGTGTCAAAACCAGCGGATCTCGGGTAGGGGTTCCTGAACTATTCGTCTAGGGTCAATGGTAACAAGAGACGGGGGACACAATGTTTTACCCAGGTTCGGGCCCTCTCTATGGAGGTAATACCCTACTTCCTGCTTGATTGATCTTGATGAATATGAGTATTACAAGAGTTGATGTACCACGAGATCGTAATGGCTAAAACCCTAGAAGTCTAGCCTGTCTGACTATGATTGTATATATGTTCCTCTCTACGGGCCTAGCTCTCTGGTTTATATAGACACCGAAGGGATCTAGGGTTACATATGGTCGGTTACAGGGAAAGGAATCTTCATATTTGGACGCCAAGCTTGCCTTCCACGCCAAGGAGAGTCCCATCCGGACACGGGTAGAGTCTTCGGTCTTTGTATCTTCACAACCCATCAGTCCGGCCCAGGTATAATAGGTCGGACACCCGAGGACGCCTTAATCCTGGACTCCCTCAGTAGCCCCTGAACCAGGTTTCAGTGATGAGGTGTCCGGCGCGCAGATTGTCTTCGGCATTGCAATGCGGGTTCCCCTTTCCGAATACTCCTAGATAGTCTTCGGACGAACGTGTCCGGATCTGCAACACAAGTACCAGACACAACCGCAGAGAGTATAATATTTCATGAGTCCAATCCGCTGACAACTTTCTGCAGTGTGATGCCACGTGACCACCCGGTCATTATTTTGAACCGCTTCTAGGTCTGACGCTCCATGTTCTGAGATGCGATTTGATTGGCACGTCTTGTCAAAGCAGAGATCGTGTCCCCTTATTACGGGATTCTTATCAACACAGACATGGGTAATCTAACCGTCTTTTTGGTACGATTCCTTGGGAATAGGCAAGTTTTAAGGCCTAGGAGGAGGCGTTCAATATTCACAGCCTTTATAAAGGGTTACAGACCCGCCTTTCTCCACGCCTGCTTCTTCCTCAACCTTTCCTACCTCGAGTTCCAACACCCAAGGTTTTACTTCATGGCTTCACGCTCCCCAATCATGTCCGGATCCAGCCCACAGGGCCAATGGGTGGCTTCCTCTGTTACAGAGGAGGACATTGCGAAGCTTCGTGTGGCCAGATACCTGACCGCGGAGATCCCCCACAGGCTTCCTGCTAGAGGACATGTTATTCCTACTCCCAGATCTGGTGAGAGGGTTGTATACATCTCCCACTTCCTCTGAGGGCTAGGATTCGCTCTTCATCCCTTCGTCCGGGGGGTCATGTTTTACTACAGACTAGATTTTCATGATCTAGCCCCAGATTCTTTTCTTCACATCTCGAAGTTCATTATCACGTGCGAGGCATTTCTTCGTATTCCCCCACACTTCGGCTTATGGCTCAAGACCTTTAGTGTGAAGCCGAAGGTAGTCGACGGGGAACAAGCGGAGTGCGGAGGTGCTACAGTGAGCAAGCTTACCAATGCTCCCTGGCCAAAAGGCTCTTTCACCGAAACTACCAACCTATGGCAGCGGGAGTGGTTTTATGTTACTGAACCCCGCGGTACCAAGTGGGCAGTTATACCTGTGTTTTGATCTGGCCCTCCATTACAGCTTGCATCATGGATTAACAAGGGGCTGGACTTGGGATCAATTGACGAAGTGCAGACTCTACAGAGCCGCATCCGGAGCCTTCTTGAGAAGGACATCGATCTTGTCAACGTGATTCAAGTAATGCTGGTCCGCCGGGTCCTGCCGTGCTAGCGACGGCCTCTCCGTATGTGGGAGTTTAATCTGGAAGGACCACGGACCCTCCAACACTTCTTTGGCACTATGCACAAAGGAATATGGAAGTCTTTTTTCGGGAAACGATAACAGTGGCCGGACACCACTGAAGACATCGGCCTTGACTGCAACCATCCGGATACCTCGGTAAGCGCTCGTCTCCCGAACACTTTTTAGATATGTATGCCGTAATATGATACTGAGCAAACTATCTTCTTCCAGGGCTGGATAAATAAAGTGGAGCAAATTAGGTGTTCGGCCCCCCTTCCCGAAGACTCAGCGGATCCCGTACTAACAAGGATGTTGGCCCCGGCACCGTACCAGATGCATGTGAAGGAGGACAAGGAAAAGAGTAGGAGGATCAAAGGTGGCCTCCATCCCAAAGGTATATCAGACACTGTGTCCGGGGAGATCAAAATTCCATCGTCCAAAGACGAAAGTGAAGGAGGAGTCGACATCTCTCCTCCCCATGGTAAGAAAAGGCTGCCTCCGAAGGTTTGGAGGAAAAGTCTCCCAAGAGAGGCAAGATGCCACCGTCGGGCGGCTCGGGCTTGGAAGATGACGTTGCCGCATGGTTCCACAGTGAGGACAAACCTGTACCAAATCGTGAGTGTACAAGGGTGTTTTAAACATATCCCGTTCCTTTCCTGTTACCAAGGTAACATTTAGGATATATATTTTTGCAGTTCGGCACACAACTTTCTTCAACAATCCTCCTCTTCGGGAGATCTTCTCCCAGAAATGATGGAAAGCAAGTCGCCTCCACCGGCCTCCTCGCCCAACAAGGCGGACGACTTCGAGCTGTCGTCCCGGAGGGTCTCTCCTGATCAGCAAGTGGTGCAAGAGATGATGAAGACACCACCCGAAGGTAATACTTCGGCAGCCCAGGGTCCGGGGGCCAACAATAAAGGCCCCAGGCTGTCCAGCTCACAGCCGGAGACAACTCCAGGGACGAATAAGCGGATCCCTTCAAAGGGAGGTCGTACTCCTACAGCGGCTTCCGCCAATCAAGAAGCGCCGGATACATTGATGAACATGCTGCGACAAGCGTCCGTTTCAGAGGAACATCGTACCTTGATGGGTACGGTGGTTGAGAGGGTTCTGTCCGCGAAAAGCGGATTGGATGAAGCCTTCACGAGCCTGTTAAGAGGCTTCGAGGTTTGTACTGTAATATTTTTTGTTGTGTTTGATTCACAAAATGCACCTGTGTATAGGTAGTAGCCCCTGAGACTCTGATTGGCTTCCCGAGGGAGGCAACCAGAGGATCAAAAAAGATATGCCCAGGAAATAATCTGATTAATTGGAACACAGGCAGTTACCTCCCTAGCTACTGCCCGAACTACAGAGGTTGCGGATGTACATCGAAGGATTGATGAGGCGGATGATGACATCACGCTTATCAACAGGCGGCTCGACGCGGCACAAGGTATGTTTTTGGGGCGGTCATTATGTGAATTTGCTTATAATATAAGCATGACGCTAAGGATTGTATACTGAGATATGCATAACTGCAGATGGTGCCGCCGCAGTTGAGATCCTTCGGGCTGAGCTGGCCCGGGCCAAGGAGTAGGCAAGGATTAGTAATGCGGCCGCCGAAAAGGCGTCTGCCGAGTTAAAGGCCGAACAGGCTGCTCGGCACCAATACGAGGAGAGAATATCCACGATGGAGCACGAGCTAAAGGATGTCTCTAGCCGCTGTGAATTCCTCGAAAAGGATAATAAAGCCAAAATGGCTGATCTTGACAAGGCCTTACGAGAGGTGAAAGAAGCGCGGTCCGAATCTAGAGTGGCTCGGGAGGAGATCCGGCAAGCTGGGGAGATCGCGGCTGGTAAGCCCTTTTTATTACAAACTAAGTTCGGCGATCCAAATTATGCCCCGCTTAATCAAGTGTGGAGTTCTCCAGACGCGTTATTGGACTTGCCGAAGAGTGCTTCCGATGCGGCGCAGTTTTACCAAGCGCAAGAAGGGTATGTGACGGAGAAGTTTTCTGGTCACAATTCGGTGTGCCAAAGCGCCCACTATTGTTAAACGAATAGATGACCCAATGGGCCGAGCTCAACAGACTATCTAGTTCTGCCATGAAGGACGTCGTGGCTGGGCTGTGGCCAACCGAGCCAATTCCGGATAGTTATTTTGGTTTGGTGCGGCGACTTGCTGATGCGGTGCCGCGTATCGACGCCATTTAGCGGTCGGCGTGCATTGAGGGTGCACCGATGGCCTTTGCCCGTGTCAAGACATACTGGGTGAAGATGAAGGCCACCGATGTTGTAGCGAAGAGTCCACCCAAGGGCAAGGACTATCACGCACCAGAGCATTATTTCGAGCACGTCTTAGAGGGTGCCCGCTTGATAGAGGGTCAGTGCTCGAAAGAAATGATATTCGAATGAAATGTATCGTAATTGTAAAAGACAATATTATGATGATATTATGATATTCGCTTGAAACTTTGGTTCCCCCCGTGCAGCCGTTTTTGTATAATCTGAAAGTTTTCCAGTCGTCGGCTTCAGCCCCCTTGTAGAAAATACGGGGGTGTTCGGAAAAGCTTTTGATCACTCTTAACCCAACGTCTTGGTCCATGAAGGAGGTGTCAATGTGGCGAACTAGGCAATCGGACTATAGGGCGTTAACACTTTCACTTAGCCATAGGAGTTTTATGGTGGGTCTACGATATAGACCCTGGTATGTACACGGTTATCCCGATATGGTGCATTACATATATGACCTAAAGAAAAGGCCCTTCGTATAATATGGAGGAAATCGCGAAGATTCCGGTAAGTCATTGAGTGGTTGAACAGCTCTCGCCGCATCATGACAGTCAGTTTTCGGCTTTCTCTACTGAGGTGCTTGACCAGATGAACCGGAAACACAATCTCAGTAGTTCTCCCTTTACTACCCTAGCCGATAGAGCGGAACGTAAGGTAGCAAGCACAGGAGCCGGGCAACCCAACTATTGACCCAAGACATGATTCGGAGCTGATGCATATAAGGCCAAACTCGCGACGCCGAAGTATGCTGTAAATCTATTTGGACTTGTCGGCAACTCATTTGTTCCCATACCAAGCCCTGGCAATTTTGTGCCGAGGTGTGTGTGTGAAACAACCAAAGGAGCAAAATTCAGTTCTTTAGAAAAAAGCGAATAATGAATGCGGATTATGTTCACTGGGACCGGAGTGATATGCCAATCATTTATCTTACAGATGACAACGCCACAACCCCGGCTATTTGACATGCCAGGGGTCGAAGGCTGAGGAAAAAGGCACTTTACAGGCTCGAAATAGAGAGTGCGGTCTACAAAAAGTTATTTTGGACCTCCTGTCGCACGTCTGCGCCGCCTTTCCTCGGTAAAGGGTCTCCTTGACAGGAATAACCCTATGGTGAGTGTATGAACCCGAACTCTGATAGAGTTGGTGAGATGACCAGCCTTTGAGCCACCTCTGGTAAAGGATAATAAAAAGGAAAGAGTAATTAGAAAATAAAAAGGAAGGAGGTTATGGGCGTACTTGTAGGCCCGTCCGTATGGTGCTTCCGCCGATGCCCAGGGTATTTTAAGTGCATAGTTATGTATGCGCGGTACGGATTTCACGGGTGTATGAGGTGGACGGCGGAAGCCGAACTGCTAGTCCAGCTCCGAAATTTGTTGGTCCTGCTGAATGGAGACCGGCGGCTTAACGGCCGACAAGTTATGCGGTTTAATAAGACCGCATTGTACTTCGGATGAAGTGACCGTAGTATGATCCTCGGTCCGGAGGGAGTGCTTCTCATGCTCCCCTGTAGAGGTATGTGTCACGTATACCATGTTCACTGTTTTTACTTCGGGGGGAAATTGCTTCTGACCCCCGGTATTTGGTTGGTGAGTCTTTTCGTCGTCGCTATCACTGGGCGGCCTCTTCCCCTTGTGTTCAGCGTTGAGTTTGCCGGCCTATTTGAACACCCAGCAGCTTCTGTTGGTGTGATTAGCTGGTTTATCGGGGTTGCCATGAATTTGGCAGGGCCGATCCAATATCTTGTCTAAATTGGATTGTCCGTCTCTATTTGCCTTGAATGGGTTTTTCCGTTGACCGGGTTTGGGGCCGCTGAATCCGGCGTTGACCGCTGTGTCGTGTGTTCTTTCATTATCACTGCGACGTTCTTGTTTACTGCGTCGTGGCTTGCCATTGCCGTCTCGGATTTCGGAAGTGCTCGGATCACTGGCGATGTTGCTCCTACGAGCTAGCCAGTTGTCTTCTCCCGCGCAAAAGCGGGTCATCAGAGCAGTAAGGGCCGACATTGATTTTGGTTTTTCTTGACCGAGGTGGCGGGCGAGCCACTCGTTCGGGACGCTGTGTTTGAAGGCCGCCAGGGCTTCCGCGTCTGGAAAGTCGACGATTTGGTTCTTTTCAACTAAGAACCTAGTCCAGAGCTTCCTGGCTGACTCTCTGGGCCGCTGGACGATGTGACTTAAGTCATCGGCATCTGGTGGACGGATGTATGTACCTTGGAAGTTGTCGCGGAAGGCGTCTTCCAAATCCTCCCAACTTCCAATAGAGTTTTTAGGCAGACTGTTTAGCCAGTATCGAGATGGCCCTTTGAGTTTTAGTGGGAGGTATTTGATGGGATGAAGGTCATCTCCGCGGGCCATATGGATATGGAGAAGGAAATCCTCGATCCATACCACGGGATCAGTTGTTCCATCATATGATTCGATATTCACGGGTTTAAACCCTTGTGGGAATTCGTGCTCCATTACTCTGTGAAGCAAAGGGGGTGTGCGGCACCTATATATTGAGCCACATCGCGACATAGCTCCGATGGAGTCCGTCTATGGTGTTCGGCCCGGGTGTGACTAGGCTTGTCACGTCCAAATAGATAGCCGTCGTCACGCGTCGAGGCACGTCCTCGCGATCCGTAGATCAATCTGGTATGTCCTGTTCTATTGTCCAGGTCCTGCTGAAGGTCATATGTATAATCACGAGCTGTTTTATATCTTTTTTACGTTGAGGTGGGGCGGGCTGCTATTCGGCTTGAGTTGCCGCTTTATCCCGACCGCGTGGTGGTCGGTCAGCCGCATTGTCCCGACCACGTGGTGGTCGTTCGGCCGCATTGCGCGAGCGAGGTACGGGCTCCGGCGCCTCCTCCTCGAACTGAGGTAGCAATTTGCGCTTTGGGTAATTCTTGGCTGGGAGCTTGAGGCCGTATTCTTCGGTTGCCCGGACATCAATCCATCTGCCGTTGAGCAGATCTTGGTCAGCTTGAAGCTGCTGCTGTTTCTTCTTCAGGCTCCTCGCAGTGGCTATTAGCTGGCCCTTAAAGCGCTCCTGCTCGAGAGGTTCCTCAGGCACGATGAAATCCTCGTTGCCGAGGCTCACCTCATCGTTGGAGGCGGAAAGTAATTATTGTCCTCCGAGTCGTTGTGTATGGCCTGTTCATTAGGGTTAACTTGCCCGTTTTCCTGTTCCTCCTGTTCGGAAGCTGTCTCAACAGGGTCTTCATTGTCTTCGGCATCGTCCGGAGTGTTGTTTTTCACTCGTGCCGGTATTGCTGTCTTTAGCACGACATGACTTAGAGCGGCGCCGCTGACGCCGGCGCTTAGGCTGTGTCTCAGGAGGTTTATCCTCGACTAGATTTTCTTTGTCATTGTCGTTAGGTTCTTTAGGTGTATCCACCATGTACACGTCGTACGAGGAAGTGGTCGTCCAGCGTCCGGTAAACGGCGGGTTTTGGCCTTGCTCCTCATCGGCATCGTCGTCTATACCGTCGATGTCTTCAGAGCAATAATCGAGCATGTCGGTTAAGCCCTCGACAGTGGCTATGAAGTGGGCGGTGGGTGGGAAGCGAAATTCTCCGTCATCAGCATCCAGTTCGAACTAGATATAGTTCGGCTGTGAGCCCCTGCTAGGGATAGATTTTTTAATGAGTTTAGCACGTCGCCTAAAGGCGAGTGCCGGAAGATGTCCGCGGCGCTGAATTCGATGATCAATGATTGATCCAGCTCGATGAGCGCGGACGCACATGGATCGGAACCTATAGCTGGAAACGGGTCCGAGGTTCTGGTGACACATATGTCACCCGGGGTTAAGTCTGTGTGTGGCTCCAACGCCGCAGAGTCTGCGGCTTCCGTGGCGGGGTTGAGCTTTCCCTCCTCGAATGGTGCGATCTGCTCCGGATCTAGGGCCAGAGCAGTTACATGTGCTATCTCCTGGGTGTGGTCCGATGACAAATTTACGTCATGTTCATCGTGGTGGCACGGAGCGGCTGCCGTGGTCTTGAATCCGTCGAAGATCAAGTCTCCGCGGATATCCGCGACGTAGTTCAAGCTTCCAAATCTGACCTGATGGCCATGGGCGTAGCTTTCGATCTGCTCCAGATGGCCAAGCGAGTTGGCCCACAGTGCGAAGCCGCCGAATACGAAGATTTGTCGGAGGAGGAAGACCTCCCCTTGGATAGCATTGTTATAGATGATCAAAGGAGGCATCAAACCTTTTGACGACGGCACAGTGGAACTCTCAATGAAAGCACCAATGTCGGTGTCAAAACCGACGGATCTCTGGTAGGGGGTCTCGAACTGTGCGTCTAGGGTCGATGGTAACAGGAGACGGGGGACACAATGTTTTACCCAGGTTCGGGCCCTCTCTATGGAGGTAATACCCTACTTCCTGCTTGATTTATCTTGATGAATATGAGTATTACAAGAGTTCTACCAGGAGATCGTAATGGCTAAAACCCTAGAAGTCTAGCCTGTGTGACTATGATTGTATATATGTTCCTCTCTACGGGCCTAGCCCTCTGGTTTATATAGACACCGGAGGGATCTAGGGTTACATAAGGTCGGTTACAGAGAAAGGAATCTTCATATTTGGACGCCAAGCTTGCCTTCCACGCCAAGGAGAGTCCCATCCGGACACGGGTAGAGTCTTCGGTCTTTGTATCTTCACAGCCCATCAGTCTGGCCCAGGTCTAATAGGTCGGACGCCCGAGGACCCCTTAATCCTAGACTCCCTCACCCACACCGCTTCCGAAATCCGTCCACAACTGGTGAGAGCTTGAAGTCGATCCCTGAGCCGGCCGTCGCCACAACAGCCTAGAAGGTCACACACCTCGAGCACTAGCGGGCGTCAGTCAGATGCAGCGAGAAGAAATGGTGAAGCAATGCCACAAAAGGGGAAATGCCCACCATGGCCTCGCAGACGAAGGCGAAGACAGCGAGGAGGATGATGGACTGGGGATCCAGGTGCAGCGCATTGACTTGGTAATGCGAGAGCACGACGTTGAAGAAATCAGAGAAGGGTGGAATTAGGCTAGCCCAGAGGGCGTGAAGATGGATGGGGATCTCACTGGCCGTCCTATCAATCGCGGTGCGGCAAGCCGGCCAAGCCACTGTCGCCTTCCATTCATTGGAATCGGCGGCTAGCGCTGGGCGAACCTTGTCCATCCTTTCCTGGTTGACCACCACCGACTGCTCAATGCCGGGCTCGAAGACCGGCGGCGCTTGGGCTAAGGTACGGGTCTTCTTCTTTCCCTTCTTCTTCTGGCTTGGCGCCATGGCGACGGGGAGGACTGGTGCTGCGTCAGGCTAGGGGAGGAAACCACTGCTTTCTGGAAGACGGAGGAGCTGTGGGAGCATGCTGCAAGCAATGGAGGTGGAGCTATGTTGACAACGGCGGCCGCCTAGCCTAGCAGATATCAAGGCTGCGTGGGGGAGTGGAGGCGCCCACGTACCATCAATCGCCACACGTCGACCAAGGCCGTAGGCAGTTGGGGCCCGCGGCGCTCCGCACTTGCCCTTTGGCTTCGCCTTGAAGCCAAGCGCGAGCGCGCCTTAGGCTCAGCGGCTACTGTCGGCGTCCTGGGAGCGGGGGTGCCCAGACTTGCCTGCCTGCGGCCCGCGAGCGTGGCTTCGCTAACGGCCCGGTATGGCCCACCTTCAGTAGCAACCACTCAAGACCCTCACGAGGGGCCAAGCCTCGCGAGGCGGACGACGCCAAGACCTCCCTGGGGGCAGTCTCACTAGGCTGGCTCCCGAGGAGCGGAGATATCTATGTGAGGGGCACCTCGCGAGGTTTGCGTGATGTGAGCCATGACGACCAAGGCCAGGTGGGCGCCAGCGGGCGCAGTGTACCAGTTTCCTCTTTGGTGCTAAGGAGGCAAGCGCAGGCGAGGAGTTCCGAGCCATCAGGCAAAGGTTTCCATATCAGTGCAACAAGACCAAGACCGCCAGGACGGCAGGACGGAGGTCATCGCGGAGCCCACAATAGCATCATCTTGATAACCCACAAGTATAGGGGATCAGTTGTAGCCTCTTTCGATAAGTAAGAGTGTCGAACCCAACGAGGAGCTAAAGGTCGAACAAATATTCCCTCAAGTTCTATCGACCACCGATACAACTCTACGCACGCTTAACGTTCGCTTTACCTAGAACAAGTATGAGACTAGAAGTACTTTGTAGGTGTTGTTGGATAGGTTTGCACGATAATAAAGCGTGCGTAAATAAAAAGTAGGGGCTGTTTAGATAAAGAAACAAGTAGGTTAGTTTTAGTAGAGAGCTTTTTTGTCACAAGAGAGTTATTTGTCCCTAGGCAATCGATAACTAGACAGGTCATCATTATTGCAATTTTATATGAGGGAGAGGCATAAGCTAACATACTTTCTCTTCTTGGATCATATGCACTTATGATTGGAACTCTAGAAAGCATCCGCAACTACTAAAGATCATTAAGGTAAAACCCAACCATAGTATTAAAGTATCAAGTCCTCTTTATTCCCATACGCAAACAACCTACTTACTCGGGTCTGTGCTTCTGTCACTCACGCTACCCACCATAAGCAAATCATGAACATATTGCAAACCCTACGGCGGGGATCCCTCACGCTTGCGCGACACGGAGAGCACCATAGGACAACACCAATAATAAAACATGCAACTCAAACCAATCACGATCATCAATGAACCCATAGGACAAAACGGATCTACTCAAACATCATAGGATCGCCATACATCACTGGGAAATAATACATAGCGTTGAGCACCATGTTTAAGTAGAGATTACAGCGGGTAAAAGAGGGGTTACACCGCTGCATAGAGGGGGGAAGAGTTGGTGATGACGGCGGTGAAGTTGTTGGTGTAGATCGTTGTTGCGATGATGGCCCCGGCGGTGTTCCGGCGCCACCGGGAAAGAGAGGCGGAGAGAGCCCCCCTTCTTCTTCCTCTTCCTTGACCTTCCCCCTAGATGGGAGAAGGTTTTCCCCTCTGGTCCTTGGCTTCCATGGCGGCGGAGGGGCGGGAGCCCCCCGAGATTGAATCTCTCTCTCTCTGTTTCCTTCTGTTTCTACGCTCCCTGATTTTGCCCTTTCACCGTTTCTTAAATTCCTGGAGATCCGTAACTCTGATTGGGCTGTACTTTGGACATGATTTTTATCCGGAAATTGGCTTTATTGTGGCGAAAGAAGGGCACCAACCGCCTTAAGGAGTGTCCATGAGGGCCAAGGGCGCGCCATACCCCCTGGGGCACGCCCCCCTGCGTCGTGGACTCCTCGGGCATCATCTCGCATTGATTCTTTTTCCCAAAAATCACATATATTCCAAAAAAATCTCCGGAAGTTTTTATCGCGTTTGGACTCCGTTTGATATGGATTTTCTGCCAAACAAAAAACATGCAACAAACAGGAACGGGCACTGGGCACTGGATCAATATGTTAGTCCTAAAAATAGTATAAAAAGTTGCTAAAAGTATGTAAAACTTGTAGAATATTGGCATGGAACAATAAAAAATTATAGAGACGACGGAGACGTATCACGTCACCACCATAGCTTTTGGCAGCAAAGACTACTTTTTTCAAGATAGCTTGTACTAGTTGTCCCCCTTCAAACTTGGACGTTGTGGGATCCCTTCACGCCAAAACATTTGGGGAAGAGGACCAAGGCCACTATAAATAGGACCTAGCCACCACCGTAGCAAAGGACGGATCATTCAGATCATCCTCACACCCACCAGCTCATCGAGCCCAAGAACACCTCTCCTCCTGAGGCTGTTCATCAACTGTACTAGTTCATCCTCGGCCCCTAGAAGCAATCCACCACACACTGGAGTAGGGTATTACACCGCGAGGTAGCCCGAACCAGTATAAACCCCTATGTCCCTTGTTCTTTGTGTTCATCGAGCTAGGCCTTGGAATCGTCGAGCGAGCGGGCTGGGGAGAGAGTGTTCTTTGTGCGCACCCGAGAGTTCGAACCTCTCAAGGGTCTACGGAACCCGTGATCCGACAGTGCGACCAAAGCGTAGCATATCTGCGTTCCAAGGTTAGCACAATATGTTTTGAGATGGTTGCTGGTGAACTGCGAGCCATTGTTGGTGATGATGTAATTAGGGACCCCGAAGCGGCTCACGAGGCCCCTGATGAACTTGACGGCCGAGCCGGTCGGGATGGTGCGGACGGCCTCCACCTCCGCCCATTTAGTGAACTTGTCGATGGCGACGTAGAGGTAGCGGTAGCCCCCAGGCGCTCGAGGGAACGGGCCCAGGATGTCTAGCTCCCAGACCGCGAACGGACATGAGAGCGGTATGGTTTGGAGGCCCTGTGCGGGCTGGTGGATCTACTTGGCATGGAACTGATAGGCGTCACAAGATCTTACCAGCTCGTTGGCATCATTGAGTGCCGTGAGCCAGTAGAATCAGCTGCAGAACGCCTTGCCCATGAGGGTGCGCGATGAGGAGTGATGCCCATAGTCCCCACCATGCATGTCGGCCAGCAGCTCGCATCCCTGCTCCCTGGAGATGCATCGTAAAGAAACATCGTTCGGACTCCTTCGGTAGAGCTCACCGTCCCGGATGCAGTATGCAGTGGCCTGGCGGGAGAGACGCTCTGCGTCTTCCTCCTTCTCCGGCAAGGTGCCATGAAGCAGGTACGCCTTGGACTCCTTGGTCCAGCTCCCCTCCTGAGGCTCGAGCACAAGGAGCAGGCGGGCTCCCGAGGTCGGGCCACAAGCTGGGGCACCTGAGAGGGGTGTCGGGAGAAGCTCCTCCTGTGGCGATGCTGGCTCGGCAGCGGGGAGAGCTGCCGACGGCTTGAAGAGCCTCTCCTCAAAGACCGCAGGCTCCTGAGGTTGACAGCGAGAAGCCCTCTTGGCGATGCCGTCCACCTCCTTGTTCGTGACGCGCGGCACGTGCTGCAACTCCAAGCCCAAGAATCATTTCTCAATTTTGTGTACCTCCTCGAGGTATGCCTCCATGAGCTCGTCCTTCGGCTTGTACGCCTTGTTGGAGAAGTTGACGAGGAGCTGGGAGTCACCCCTGATGGTGAGGCGCTTCACCCCCAAATCCACTGCAGCCTTGAGGCCGATTAGGCCTTTGTACTCCGCGATGTTGGTAGAGACCTTCTCGCCGTGTTTGAAACAGACCTGCATGGCATAGTAGAGCTTGTCCTGGGTGGGCGAGATGAGCACGGCTCCGGCCCCCGTGCCCTAACGCGCGAATGCTCCGTCAAAGTGCATGACCCAACCATCCGGCGCTTCGCTTCTGAGTGCAAGAGAACGGTCATCGCCCACTACTCCGTTAGGGGCGTCAGCCCATTCTTCCATAAAGTCAGCGAGGGTCGCACCCTTGATGATCCTAGTGCTGCTGAACTCCAACTAGAACACCTGCAGTTCAATGTTCCATTCGGCGACTCTTCCTGCGGCGTTAGGGCTCCAGAGTACCCTTTGTAGGGGGTATGCTGAGACAACCTTGATGGGGTGGCCTTGCAAGTATTGTCGCAGCTTCCGGGAGACAACGAGGAGTGCGAGGGGGAAGCTTCTGTGGCATGGGGTAGCGCGCTCGTGCATTGCGCAGCACCGTGCTTACGAAGTACACTGGGTGCTCGACGAGAGTAGAAGCATTATTGGGGTCCCGTACCTCCTGAGGCTGGGGGGCCTCGGGAGCTTTGCCACCCGTCGGGGCAGCCGTAGCCTCAGGAGCGCCATCCTCAGGAGTTCCATTGACCGGGGGATGGCCGAGGCCCCAGGAGCGCCGTCCTGAGGCTGCGGTGTCTCGGCTGGGTGCGAGGCGTTGCTCCGCGAGCCCTTGACTAGGTGCTCCTCCCAGACCGCCATGAGCGCTCCGCTAGCGGAGTGAGGCGTGGCGGCCAGGTAGAGCACCAAGTGTTCGAGGGGGCGCGGTGCTACCATCACTGGTGGACTGGTGAGGTACCTCTTGAGGTCTTGAAGTGCCGCTTCAGCCTCCGGGGTCCAGTCGAACGGGCCCTTCTTCTTCATCAGCTTGAAGAAGGGGAGGCCGCGCTCCCCTAGCTTGGAGATGAAACGCCCGAGCGAGGTTACGCAGCCTGCCAGCTTCTGCATCTCCTTTAGGGTTTGCGGCGGACTCATCTTTTCTATGGCCTTGACCTTCTCCGGGTTGGCCTCAATCCCTCTGTGCGACACCAGGAATCCCAGCAGCTTACCGGACGGGACGCCAAACACACATTTCTCCGCGTTGTGCCGCAGGTTCACCTTGCGTAGGCTGGCCAATGTCTCCGCCAGATCTTCGATAAGGGTTCTTGCCTCCCTAGATTTCACCACTATGTCATCGACGTAAGCCTCGGCATTCCTCCCGAGCTGCTGCCACGGGGCGATGTGCATCAGCCACTGGAAGGTTTCTCCGGCATTGCGCGGCCTGAACAGCATGCATGTGTAGCAGTACACCCAGCACGGGGTCAAGAAAGCTGTCGTGTCGACGTCCTGCACCGACATCTTGATTTGGTGATAGCCCGAGAAGGCATCCAGGAAGCACAGTAAATCGCACTCGGCGGTGGAGTCAACGATCTGATCGATGCGTGGGAGATGGAAAGGGTCTTGAGGACAAGCCTTATTGAGGTTGCTGAAATCCACGCACATGCGCTCCTTCCAGCCCTTCTTGGAGACAATAACTGGGTTCACCAACCAATCTGGGTGTCGTACTTCCTGAATGATGCCGGCCTCTTGCAGCTTGCGGATCTCCTGGACGATGAAGGACTGCTTCTTCGGGGCTTGCCGCCGCGCCTTCTGCTTCACTGGGATGTGTTGGGGCACACCATCAGGTGATGCTCGATTACCCCAGGCGGAACCCCGACCAGGTCCGCTGCCTCCCACGTAAACACGTCCTTGTTCGCGCGGAGGAAGCTGACCAGCGCCTCTTCCTAGTCCGAAGGGAGGCTAGAGCCTATGGTGAAGGTGGGGCCTGATTCCGCGTCTTCGTCGACTGGCACCTGCTTCGTCTCGACCTTGTCTTGAGAGAACAATTGCTTCTTCATTGCTGGCGCAACCCCCGGGCCCTCCGGAGCCCCCTCCTCGCACGTTCCTGCGGCCGCCGTGGCCCTGAAGGCGAGCTTGAGGGTCGAGAGCGCGTCCTTGGTGTCCCCGACGATGGTGAGGACACCGCTACTTCCCGGCATCTTCATGATGTTGTAACCAGGATGAGTCGCTGCCACGACCTTGGCCAGGTCTGGATACCCAAGAATGGCGTTGTACGGGAGGCTGATGCGGGCGATGTCGAAGTCGATGAGCTCGGTGCGGTAGTTGTCACGCGTGCCAAAGGTGACGGGGAGGTGGATCTGCTCGAGAGGGCAGTTGGAGCCATCAACGACCCCTGAAAAGGGCTTGGTGGGGAGGAGTCGGCCGCGAGGCACATGAAGCAGGCCAAACGCTTCCACGAAGAGGACGTTGAGGCCAGCGCCACCGTCGATGAGGGTCCTGGTGACCGCTATGTTGCAGATGGTGGGGGTGCAGAGCATAGGGAGCGCGCCGGCGCCGACCGTGGTCTTGGGGTGGTCCCTTGAGTCAAAGGTGAGGTCCGCCACCCAGCATGGTGGCGATCGGGCAGCTCCCACCTGGCGGAAGAACTACTTGGCATGGCGGTCTGAGGCCGGGGACCCACCAAGGATGGCCGTGACGGCGTGGGGCGCTGCCGCCGTGAAGCGCGCGACGAGCTGGTTGCGCAGCTCTTCCCAGGAGTCCACCGAGGATTCAGGTAGGTCGAGGAGCCAGGCCCGCGGTGCTCCCCTGAGAGCCATGGGGAGCCAATTCGCCGTGACCTTGTCGTCATCGACGGCTGCCCAAACGGCCTCTGTGTACGCCCGGAGGAACTCCGCGGGGTCCACCATGCCATCATAGCGCAGCGGCAAGTTCAGCCTGAACTTCGGAGGCCACCGCACCCGCCGCAAGGTGGGGGAGAGTGCCCGGAGGCCCGAAGCGTTTCCGAACGCGCCCGCCTGGGCGGCGAGTGGATCAGCGTAGGCCCATGGAAACCAGGTTGTGAGGACGGAGCGCAGCCGATGAGAAGGTGAATTCTTTAACATGCCCCCTACCTAGCGCGCCAAATGGCGGATTCAGGGCTCCGCAGACCCAAGATAGGTTCAAACTTAGGGGCGTGTGCGAAGAACTCGATCTCCCCGGCCTGCCAACTCGTCGATCTCTTAGGCCAGCTCGATGAACGGGAAGGAAAGAGAACACGACAGTTTACCCAGGTTCAGGCCACCTTGCAGTGTAAAACCCTACTCCTGCTTGTGGTGGATTAGCCTCGAGGTGGGCTGAGGATGAACTAGTATAGAGGAAGAACAACCTCAGGAGGTGTGCTCTTGTGTTGGTGCAAGCAGATGAGGGTTTGGGTGGATCTGCCCGTCTCTCTCTCCATGGTGGTAGCTATGCTATATTTATAGTGGCCTTGGTCCTCCTCCCCCAAAAATGAAGGCGGGAAGGGATCCCACAATGGCCAAATTAGAAGGGAGATAGCTAGTACATCTTATCTTGACGAAAGGTGGTCTTCGCCTTCAAAGCTTCTGGCCGTGACGCCATGGTGGGCTCGGCGATGACATCCGTCCCGCCGTCCTGGCGGTCTTGGTCTTGTAGCATGGAAATGGAAACCTTTGGTTGATTCCTCGGGACTCCGCGCCTGCGCTTGCCTCTTTAGAACCAAAGAGGAAACATGTTGTACTGCGCCCGCTGGCGCCCGCCTGGCCTTGGTCATCATGGCTTGCGTCACCCTAACCTCGCGAGGTGGGCGTCTGCATAGGAATCTCCACTCCTCAGGAGCCAGCCTAGGGAGGTCGCTCCTTCTGGAGGTCTTAGCATCATCCGCCTCGCGAGGGTCTTGTGTTGTTGATGCTGAAGGTGGGCCGTACCAGGCCGTTGATGGAGCCACGCCGTGGGCCGCATGCAGGCAAGTCTGGGTACCCCGGTTCCCAGAACGCCGATATTGTCATCATTTTAATTTTTAATTGGATTATGCCTCAGATGATAGTTATTTTGGTTAGTTTGCTCCCACTACTATTCATGAGAATAAATTTGCTTATGTGGAGAGTAATAAAATTTCTATGCTTGTGGATCATGAAAAGAATGCTTTATGTGATAGTTATATTGTTGAATTCGTTCATGATGCTACTAAAGATTACTATGGGGGGGGACATTTGCTTGTAGGTATTGCAATAATATCAAGTTTCCTTTCTATGTCTTGAAAATCTTGAAGTTTTGCTTGTTTTGCCTTCCTATGCTAGTTGATTCTTGTTCCCATAAATTGCTTGCTCACAAAATCCCTAGGCATAGGAAGTGGGTTGACTTAAATGTGCTAGTAATATGCTTCGTGATGCTCCCATTATGTTTCAATTCTTATCTTTTATATGAGCATCATTGAAATCATCATGCCTAGCTAAAAAGGCATTAAAGAAAAGTGTTTGTTGGGAGACAACCCAACATTTACCCCTACTATTTTTGTGTGTTCAGATGATTAAGCTAATGTAGTAATCATGTTTTATAGCTTTTGTTTCAATAAAGTGCCAAGTAAAGTCTTTGGGATAGTATGGATGATAGTTGACTTGATTCTGTGCAAAAACAGAAACTTTTTCTGACAGTAAAAGAATTTTGTAAATTCACCGGAACGTGAAAAAATTCTACATTTTTACACATCATTGGTATACAAATTGTCCACATTTATGGTAGTTGTCCAGATCATTACAGATTGTTCTGTTTTTGACAGATTCTGTTTTCAATGCATAGTTTGCTTGTTTTACTATCTCTATAGCTTATATTAAGTGATATAAATCATGGAAATTATAAGGTACAGTAGGCGTTGTGTGAGAACAATTATGACTCTTATCTTGACAGTACCAAAGTGAATGATTTGTCTTTATCATACTAACCCATCTCATGAAGTTCCGTTAAGTTTTGTGTGATTGAAGTTTTCAAGTTTTGGGTGAGATATCGATATGAGGAGAATAAGGAGTGGCAAGACCCTAAGATTGGGGATGCCCAAGGCAACCCAAGGTAACATTCAAGGAAGATCCAAGCAACTAAGCTTGGGGATGCCCCGGAAGGCATCCCCTCTTTCGTCTTCAACATTATCGGTAACCTCACTTGGAGCTATATTTTTATTCGTCACATGATATGAGTTTTGCTTGGAGTGTCATTTTCTTTTAGTTGTATTTGCTTGCTGTTATTTAGAATAATGTTTTCCATCATCTAGTTCAATAAAAATTTAAGTGTAGCCTTTACCATGCTTTTGCAAGTCTATATGTTGTTGTTTTGAAAACATTTTGAAAACAGAATGTTTTTTATTGCTGTCTGAATTTCTGAGAAAAGTCAGAAGGCGATAAATTCTTGAAATTTTTACACAATAAGGTACATCAAATTTTCTACAGTGTGGTAATTTTTCAGAATTGTTTGAGTTATATAAGTATGAATCTTCTTGCATTCTTTCCGGATTGTCCTGTTTTGACAGATTGTTGTTATGTTTGCATTATTTGCATATGTTTGCTTGTTTAATGATTCTAGGGGATAGGAGTGTTAAATATGTAGAGTCATTTAGTATGCAATGTTAAATTATAATTTCAGTGATTTGCAACAGTAGAGAATGATAAGGTTATGCATTGATTTAAACTAACTTACCTCACGAGTTCTTGTTGAGTTTTGTGTGGATGAAGATTTTAAGATTTAGGGGAACCGTGATATAGAAGGAATTAAGGAGACACAAAAGCTCAAGCTTGGGGATGCCCAAGGCATCCCAAGTTAATATTTCAAGAAGTCTTAAAGATCTAAGCTTGGGGATGCCCCGATTGGCATCCCGCCTTTCTTCTTCAACAATGATCATTCAGTTTTGGTTGAGCCTAAGTTTTTGCTTCTTCACATGATATGTGCTACCCTTGGAATGCCATTTTATTTTGTTTTTGCTTGCTTAAGATCTGAAATTCTTAAATGAGATAGAGTCTTCAGATAGCTACTTAATTGTTTGACTACTCATTGATCTTCACTTATATCTTTTTGGAGTAGTTTGTCAATTTCTCCCGTGCTTCACTTATATCCTATGAGTAAATGGTTGGATGAATTGAATATCATAAATCTGAAATTACATATGTTTCATAGGCTTATCCCATGCGGAGTAATGACTTCACATATAACAAGTATAGGTGGTAAAATTTATTGAAAGTCAGCAAACATAGCATTGGTCACTTGAACAATTCATGAAAGAATATTGAAGGAAGAGATTTCACATATAAATATTCTATCTTGGACATCTTCTATGATTGTGAGCCCCATTAATTATTTTCAAACTTGAGCAAATTAGTTGAAGTTGGACAAGGAAGACAACATAATGAGTTATGTTTGGGTATATTTGTATAGAATTTTTATTGTTATGGATCCTCCAGCATGTGGTGCTTGCTTAGGATCTTTTGCTAATCTTCACATGTACTAAGCGGGAATAATGCTTGTGCATCCACTTCCTTAAACCAAGAGTTATTCCATATGAGTCCACCATACCTACCTACATGTGGTATTTACCTACCGTTCCAAGTAAATTTGCATGTGCCTAACTCTAAATCTTCAAATAAGCATGTGTTTTTATGCCCAAATCGCTCATGAAGCGACAGGGGGTGGTCAGTATCTTCCATGCTAGGTGGGTTATTCTCACGATGAGTGTTTATTCGGTTGTCATTCACAAGAAAGTGGCTGGTAATTGGGATGCCCAGTCCTATGATCAAAATCAAAATCAAAATATAATAATGAAACAAAACTCCCCCAGGACTGTTGTTGGTATGGACGGTACCCGTGGATTCGGCTAGCCGTGGAGTGTGATTGTTGGTGGAGGAGGAGTAAAACTTTACCATCTGTTTGGGAACCGCCTATATGTGTCTAGCATGGAAGATATTGGGAACTCTCGGTCGTTACGTTGACAATGAAAGCATACCTCTCAAAATTATATTCATCTCTGTTTTAAAAGCTTCGAGCTCTGGCACCTCTGCAAATCCCTGCTTCCCTCTGCGAAGGTCCTATCTTTACTTTTATGCAAGAGTCAGCAGTATTCCTTCTCATTCCAACGTATTCTTTAATTGGTAAGCATCATGTGATGGGGAAAGATCCAAGCTTATATGGCCATTCAAATATATTTGATCATGAATTATTATTGTTGACAATTATCTATATGATAAATAAGTTCGGAGGTAAAACATTAAGCCCCTATCTTTCTCTGTGTTCGATGGATGCTATTTGTTCTAAAAATATGCTTCGAGTGTCAGCAATCATGGAAGACTATATGACAGTTGAGTATGTGGAATTTGCTAAATCAAAGCTCTTACATAGACCCTTCCTGAAAATAAGATGAATTGCAATTGTTTGATGACTCAGAACATAGTTTGTTAGTTTTCAAGAAAAGTTTATGGTCTATGCATTAACATGTGAATAGCTTGTTACTTGATCATGAGAATTTTTATGAGATGAGCTACTGTTTATGATATATAATGATGCTAGAAAAATTGATTGAAATTATCATTTATCAAACTTGTGCACTTGCTAGCATTCAAACTTCATAAATTATTTCGTTTATCATTTACCTACTCGAGGATGAGCAGGAATTAAGCTTGGGGATGCTGATACGTCTCCAACGTATCTATAATTTACGAAGTATTCATGCCATATTTACAACAATTTTATATGGTTTTGGTATGATTTTATTAGAACTAACCTGGACTGACGTTGTTTTTAGCAGAACTATCGTGGTGTAGTTTTTTGTGCAGAAATAAAAGTTCTCGAAATGGGCTGAAAATTTACGGTGAATTTTTATGGACCAAAAGAGACCCCCCGAAGCACCGGAGCTGGACCAGAAGAGTCCCGAGGAGTCCACAAGCCAGAGGGTGTGCCCTACCCCCCTGGGCGCGCCCTAAGGGGTTGTGGGCCCGTCGGGCACCTCCTTGACTTGTTTGACGCCAAAAATTCTTAAAAATATAGAAACCTCCGAAAAGAACCCTAGATCAGAAGTTCCGCCGCCGTAAGCCACTGTAGCCACAAAAAACCAATTGGGAGCCCGTTCCAGCACCTTGTCGGAGGGGGAAACCATCACCGGAGGCCATCTTCATCATCCCGGCGTTCTCCATGACGAGGAGGGACTAGTTCACCCTCGGGGCTGAGGGTATGTACCAATAGCTATGTGTTTGATCTCTCTCTCTCTCTTGTGTTCTTGATTTGGCACGATCTTGATGTACCGCGAGCTTTGTTACTATAGTTGGATCATATGATGTTTCTCCCCCTCTACCTTCTTGTGATGAATTGAGTCTTACTCTTTGAGGTTTTGTTATGTTGGATTGAGTATTGGATTTGAGAACACTTATGTATGTCTTGCGATGGGATATCTGTGGTCTATTGATTCACTTGATGTATGCTTTGGCACTCAACTCGTGGATTCCTGATGTGACATTGGGGTAATCTATGCATACGGGTTGATGCACGTTTTCGTCCTACGTTCTCCGATAGAAACTTTGGAGTGATTCTTTGTTGCACGTTGAGGGATTATTATGTGATCCAATTATGTTATCATTGTTGAGAGACTTTGCACTAGTGAAAGTATAAACCCTAGGCCTTGTTTTCAAGCATTGCAATACCGTTTGTGCTAACTTTTATTGCTTGTTACGTTGCTGTTTTTATATTTTCAGAATACAAAAACATATATCTACTATCCATATTACACTTGTATCACCATCTCTTCACCAAACTAGTGCACCTATACAATTTACCATTGTATTGGGTGTGTTGGGGACACAAGAGACTCTTTGTTATTTGGTTGTATGGTTGTTTGATAGAGACCATCTTCATCGTACGCCTCCCATGGATTGATAAACCTTAGGTCATCCACTTGAGGGAAAATTGCTGCTGTCCTACAAAACTCTGCGCTTGGAGACCCAACACGAGTCTACAAGAAGAAAGGTTGCGTAGTAGACATCAACGCCCTCAAGACATCCTTCATCACGCCCTTTGGGGTATATTGCTACATCACCATGTCATTTGGGCTGAAGAACGCTGGTGCCACCTTTCAGCGCTGCATGCAGAAATGCCTGCTGCCCTAGATCGGCCGCAACATGACCGTCTACATCGACGACATCGTGGTGAAGACCAAGCAGCACATCACCCTCCTAGCCAACCTCAAGGAAACTTTCACCAACCTATGCCGGTACCAGATCAAGCTCAACCCGAAGAAGATAAAGGCCATCGAGCGCATGTGCAAGCCGGCTTGGCTACGCGATGCCCAGAAGTTCATCGGCTGCTTGGCCTCTCTCAGCCAGTTTGTCAGCTGGCTGGGGGAGAGGGCCCTGCGCCTATATCAGCTGACGAAGAAGATGTCGATGTTCAAGTGGAACGACCAGACGGACGAAGCCTTCTGCGACCTCAAGCGCATGCTCTCCACCGCACCCGTCCTGGCCGCATCGGCTGAGAAGGAGCCATTGTTGCTCTACATCGTGGCGACCTCTCGCATGGTTAGCGTGGTGCTGGTGGTCGAGCGCCTTGAGGAGGGCAAGGCACAACCAGTCCAGCACCCCGTGTACTACCTGAGTGAGGTGCTCTCCCTCTCCAAGCAGACTACCCCCACTACCAGAACATGTGCTACGGTGTGTACCTTGCCAGCAATAAGCTGAAGCAGTACTTCCAAGAGCATACCATCACCGTGGTGAGCACGACCCCCATTGGCGAGATCATGAGCTGTCGGGACGCCTCCGGCTGGGTCGCCAAGTGGGCCTTCCAGCTGGCCAGCCACACGACCCTCTATGAGCCGCGCGCTGCCATCGAGTCCCATGCATTGGCCGACTTCCTCGTCGACTGGGCGGAAATCCAGTACCTGCCGCCAGCACCCGACTCGATGCACTAGTGCATGCACTTCGACGGCTCCAAGATGCGCACCGGCCTGGGTGTCTGCGTCATGCTCTCGTCTCCGAATGGCAACCGGCTGCAGTACGTACTTCATATCCACTTCACCGCCTCCAACAACGTTGCCGAGTACGAGGCATTAATCCACGGCCTCCGGCTGGCCAAAGAGATCGGCATCTAGTGCATCCTTTGCTACGGCAACTCAGACCTGGTGGTGCAGCAGGCCTTCGGCAAGTGGGGCGCTAGAGATACCAACATGGCCAGCTACTGCTTGCTGGTCCAGCAGCTGTCCGGCGGCTTCGACGGATGCGAGTTCCTCCACGTTCCCCGAGCAGACAATGAGGCGGCCGACATGCTGGCCATGATAGCCTCATCCCGGCAAGCAATCCCCTGCGGCGTCTCCCTCGAGCGCCTGCAGAAACCCTCCATCAAGCCGCCTCCGGATTCAGAGTCCATCTTCGTCCCGGATGAGCCGGCGGCCTCCTTGCCCTGCGCGGGGGCTACCGGCTATGGCTTCGTCCTGGGGGCTACTCAACCCGGCTCGGGGGCAGCTGATCCCGGCCTGGAAGCTACCGATCTAGCTCCCGCCCAGGTTGTCGTCCTCACGGTAGTACCGGTGTCATCATGGGCCCGACCCATCCTCGTTTTCCTTGAAAGCGGCGAGCTCCCGATCGACGAAGTCGAAGCCCGGCAAGTGCACCGCCGGGCCTTAGCCTACACCATCATCAACAACGAGCTCGCCAAGCGCAGCACGACCGGCGTGTTCCAACACTGCGTCGAGACAAGGGGCGTGAGATCCTCCTCGACATCCACCAGGGCTAGTGTGGGCATCATGCCGCCTCAAGGGCCCTGGTGGCCAAAGCATTCCGCTATGGTTTCTACTAGACCACGGCCCTGGAAGACGCCGAGCGGCTGCTCCTCAAGTGTGAGGGTTGCCAACGCTTCAGCAAGCGTAGCCACCAGCCGGCTTTAGCTCTCCAGACTATCCTCATCACGTCGCCATTTTCTGTCTGGGTCCTCGACATGGCAGGGCCATTCAAAACCGCGCGAGGTGGCATGACACACCTGTTGGTGGCCGTGGACAAGTTCACCAAGTGGATCGAAGTGTGGCCGATCAAGAAGCTGGATGGGCCCACGGTCATCAAGTTCGTCAAGGATATCACGGTTCCTAAGGCGTCCCCCATAGCATCATCACCAATAACGGCACCAACATTAGCAAGGGCTCCCTAGCTCAGTACTTCTCCATGTCCAGCATCCGGCTCGACCTGGCCTCAGTTGCGCACCCCTAGTAGAACGGCCAGGTGGAGCGGGACAACGGCCTGATTCTGGCCGGGATCAAGCCGCTTGTGCGCTCACCCGGCAGCTGGCTCGATGAGTTGCTAGCCGTCCTTTGGAGCCTCCGAACGACGCCCAACTGGTTGCCCGGCTTCACACCATTCTTCCTCGTCTACGGAGCCGAAGCCATCATCCCCACCGATGTCGAGTTTGACTCGCCCTGGGTCACTTTGTACAGAGGCTGAAGCCAAAGCATCACGCGAAGACGGCGGCGACCTGCTTGAGGAGGTGCGCCTCCTGGCCCTCAATCGGTCGGCCATCTACCAGCAAGGCCTGCGCCACTACCACAGTAAGAAAATCAAGCCCCTCGCGTTCCGCAAGGGAGATCTAGTGCTCCGGCTCATCCAATGGATAGCTGGCCAGCACAAGCCGGCCTCCCCATGGGAAGGCCCCTTCATTGTCAGCAAGGCTTTGCGCGACCGAAATGCCTACTACATCATCAACGCGCAGAAGCCAAACAAGCGCAAGAGAGATGCCTCTGGCGAGGAGACGGAGCACCCCTGGAACGCAGACCTCCTTCGCCCGTTCAAAGTTGAACACATGTATGTATGCATCACCCTCTTTTGGGTTTAATGAAATAGCAGGTCCCCCGAGCGACACTCGGGGGCTACCTTTTTGATCGCATCGAATTATGTGCTCTATGCGATGTTCTACCTTTTTATCCCCCTCCGGGTCGGCACGGCCGGCACGGGAGCTTGCCGGCTAGACCGCACCCGGCCTTCTCCCTTGGCTGATTTTGGAATGTACGTGCTACCAAAGCCCTTGATACGTCTCCAACATATCTATAATATTTTATTGTTCCATGCTGTTATATTATCATTCTTGGATGTTTTACAATGATTTTATATCATTTTTTGGGACTAACCTATTGACATAGTTCCCAGTGCCAGTTGTTATTTTCTTCTTGTTTTTTACATCACAGAAAATCAATACCGAACAGAGTCCAAATGCAGCGAAACTTTTTGTGATTTTTTTGGACTAGAAGACACCAGATGGGCCAGAGAAGCACCTGGGGGTGCCCCGAGAGGGGTACCCAGGCGCGCCCAGGTGGGTTGTGCCCACCTCAGTGGCCTCCCGCACCGCTCTTCGCTCTATAAATACCTCCTTGCCCCAGAAACCCTAGGGGAGTCGATGAAATTTTATTCTAGCCGTCGCAAGTTCCAGAACCACGAGATCCAATCTAGAGCCCTATTCCGGCACTCCGCCGGAGGGGAACACGATCACGGAGGGGTTCATCATCCTCATTGGTGCCTCTCCAATGATGCGCGAGTAGTTCAACTCAGACCTACGGGTCCGTAGGTAGTAGCTAGATGGCTTTCTCTCTCTTTGTATCTCAATACAACGGTCTCTTGGAGATCTATTTGACGTAATGACTCTTTGCAGTTTGTTTTTGGGCTCCGATGAATTGTGAGTTTATGATCATATTTGCCTTGATTTAATATCCAATCTTGATTGTTATAGCCTCGTATTTTTTCTCCGATATTTTAGCTTTGGTTGCCCAACTTGATCTATTTATCTTGCAATGTGAAGAGGTGCTTTGTAATGGGTTCAATCTTGCGGTGTCCTTTCCCAGTGACAGAAGGATAAAAAGATGGGGTCTATTCCTACATGAATAGATCTTGTCTACATCATGTCATCGTTCTTATTGCATTACTCTGTTTTTCCATGAACTTAATACACTAGATGCATGCTGGATAGCGGTCGATGTGTGGAGTAATAGTAGTAGATGCAGGCAGGAATCGGTCTACTAATCTTGGATGTGATGGTTATATACATGATCATTGTCTTGTATATCGTCATAGTTATTTGCTTTTCTATCAATTTCCCGACAGTAATTTGTCTACCCACCGTTGCTATTTTCTCGAGAGAAGCCACTAGTGAAATCTACGGCCCCCGGGTCTATTTTCCATCATATACTTTCAGATCCATATTGCCAATTCCTTTTCTTTTATTTGCTTCTTTTATTTTCAGATCTATATTATCAAAACCACAAAAATACCTTGCTGCATTTTATTTACATTTATTTGCATTTATCAATCTACTACAATTTTATCCTATCCTTATGTCACTTTTTTGGCACCGCTACCCGAAAGGGATTGACAACCCCTTTAACGCGTCGGGTTGCAAGTATTTGTTGTTTGTGTGCAGGTACCGTTTACATACTGTTGCGCGGTTCTCCTACTGGTTCGATAACCTTGGTCTCATCACTGACGGAAATACCTTACCGTTGTTGTGCTGCATCCTCCCTTATTCCTTGGGGAAACACCGACGCATCTCAAGCGACATCAAAGGAACTTTTTGGCGCCGTTGCCGGGGAGACATCACCAACATCTATCAGGTTCCTAATCGCAAATCTCATCTCCTTGCAATTTACATTATTTGCCATTTGCCTCTCGTTTTCCTCTCCCCCACTTCATAAAAATTTTCCGTTTTATTCGCCCTCTTTTTCGTTCGCCATTTTCTCGTCAGATCAGTTTCTGAGTGCAATCTTGTTGCGTAGTCACGATGACTCAAGAGAACACCTAGTTGTGTGATTTCTCCAATACCAACAACAATGATTTCATTAGCACTCCGATTGCTCCTCCCGCCACTAGTGCGGAGTCTTGTGATGTTAATGCCGCTTTGCTGAATCTTGTTATGAAAGATCAATATTCCGGTACTCCTAATGAGGATGTCGCGTCCCATCTTAACACATTTGTGGAATTATGCAATATGCAAAAGAAAAAAGATGTGGATAATGATATTGTGAAGTTGAAATTATTCCCGTTTTCTTTGCGAGATCGTGCAAAAAATCGGTTTTCTTCTTTGCCTCGCAGAAGTGTCAATTCTTGGGATAAGTGCAAAGATGCCTTTATTACTAAGTATTTTCTGCCCGCAAAAATTATTTTCCTTAGAACCCATATCATGAATTTCAAGCAACTTGAACATGAGCATGTTGCACAAATCTTGGGAAAGGATGAAATTAATGCTAAGGAATTGCCCAACTCATGGGTTAAATCTTTGGATGATCATACAATTTTTTTATGCGGGGTTGAATTTTGTTTCTCGATATCTTTTGGACTCCGCCATGGGTGGTACTTTTATGGAAATTACTTTGGGTGAAGCCAACAACTTGCTTGATAATATTATGGCAAATTATTCACAATGGCATACTGAAAGAGCTCCTACTAGTAAAAAAGTTAATTCGGTTGAAGAAATTCCTTCTTTGAGTGAAAAAGTTGATGCTCTTATGAAATTGGGTTCTAATAAAAGTGCTCCTGTTGATTTTAATGATGTGCCTTTGTCTACTTTGATTGAGCAAAATAGTGATGCCATAGATGTGAATTTTATCTTGCGAAACAATTTCTATAACAATGCTTATAGAGGTAATTTTAATCCTAGGCCTTTTCCTAGTAATTCCTCTAATAATTATGGTAATTCCTATGGTAATCCTCCTTATAATAGTAATAGGAACACCTCTGATCTTGAGAATAATATTAAAGAATTTATCAGTACTAAAAAAGGTTTCAATGCTACAATAGAAGAAAAGCTGAATAAGATTGATGATATGTCTAGAAGTATTGATAGAATTTCTCATGATGTCAAAAATCTCAAGATGATAATTGTTGTGCCTAAGGTTGATGAACAAATTAAGGCTCTTTATATTTCTATGGATGAAAGTAAGAAAAGAACCGCTATGCTTAGAGCTAGAAGAGAATGTTTAGAAAAAGTGTTTTCAAGTGATTGCTTTCATAAAAGTAATGAAGATCATAAAATGATTGGTGTTTCTTATATTAATTCTTTGTTTAGTAAAATTAAGATTGATAATAAAGGGAATGAAGAAGAGTCGAATTTAGCTAGAAGGCATCCCGATAATTCGGAGGGTGAAATTATTGTTGAGAAAATTGATAAAAGTGGGTTTGAAGAGGTCAAAACTTTAACTAGTGATGCGCCCATTCTTTTGGATTACAAAGACTTTAATTATGATAGTTGCTCTTTGATTGATTGTATTTCTTTGTTGCAATCCATGATAAATTCACCCCATGCTTATGAACAAAATAAATCTTTTACTAAACATATTGTTGATGCTATGATGAAAGCTTTAGAAGAAAAGTTGGAATTAGAGGTTTCAATTCCTAGAAAATTACATGATGCATGGGAACCTACTACCAAATTCAAGATAAAAAATTATGAGTGTTTTGCTTTATGTAACTTGGGTGCTAGTGTTTCTACAATACCAAAAATTTTATGTGATGTGCTTGGTCTTACCGACATTGAAGAGTGTTCTCTAAATTTGCACTTGGCGGATTCTACTATTAAAAAACCTATGGGATGAATTAATGATGTTCTTGTTTTTGCAAATAGAAATTATGTGCCCACTAATTTAGTTGTTCTTGATATTGATTGCAATCCGTCTTGTCCAATTATTCTTGGTAGACCGTTTTTACGTACTATTGGTGCCGTGATTGATATGAAAGAAGGCAATATTAAATTTCAATTTCCACTACGGAAGGGTATGGAACACTTCCCTAGAACTAGAATTAAGCCACCATATGACTCAATCATGAGGGCATTGTATGGATCTAGAACTAAAGATGACAATACTTAGATTCTTCGCATTATGCCTAGCTAGGGGCGTAAAACGATAGCGCTCGTTGGGAGGCAACCCAACTTGTATCTTTTTCTTTTTGGTTTTCTTACTATTTTCAATAAAATACCCAATTAGGCCATGGATTAGATGTGTTTTTGTTGTTTAAATTAGTGTTTGTGCCAAGCAAAGCCTTTGGGATGATTTGGCTGGTAGTTGATTTGATCTTGTTGAAAAACAGAAACTTTTGCGGTCAGCAAAAAAATTTTCATAAATCACAGAAACTTTCTTTTTCTCTGAATTTTTTACAAAAGGTTGATATACAACTTTCCTGCGTTTTCCTAATTTTTCATAATTTTTGGAATTACAGAAGTATACGAAGTTCTCCAATTACTACAGACTGTTCTGTTTTTGACAGATTCTGTTTTCGTTGTGTTATGTTCTTGTTTTGATGATTCTATGGTTTCCTTTGAAGAGTTTTTGCCATGGAAAAGTTAAAATACAGTAGATATAATAAAATAAGAAAATATGAATGGGTTTGCAACAATACTAACGGATCTCATGAAGTTTTGTTTAGTTTTGTGTGATTGAAGTTTTCAATTTTTGGGTGAGATCGCGATGGATGAAGGAATAAGGATTAGCAAAAGGCTAAGCTTGGGGATGCCCGAGGCACCCAAAGATAATATTCAAGAAGTATCAAGCAACTGAACTTGGGGATGCCCCCGAGTGGCATCCCCTCTTTCTTCTAACGACCATTGGTATTTTACTTGAAACTATATTTTTATTCAACACATATCACGAGTTTTGCTTGGAGCGTCTTGTATGATATGAGTCTTTGCTTGTTTTTATTTTTAATTTTTAATAAGCATCCCTGCTGTACACACCTATTTTGGAGAGCCAAATTATGCTATGCTTGCTCCTATGCTTCACTTAAATTTTTAGAGCCTTGGAATTGCTCTAGTGCTTCGCTTATATCTTTTTGAGCACGGTATGCTTTGTTATCTTTGAAGAAATTATCTCATGCTTCACTTAGGTTAATTTGAGAAAGAAATATGATGCTTATGTTCTTCACTTATATTTGTTTGAGCTTATTAAAAGCAACATATGAAACTAGTTCCAAAGTGATAGATATCCAAGGTGGATATAATAAAAACTTTCATGAAATCATTGGACACAATAAACTTGATTCTTTGTAATAGTTTTCAGATATGATGATAGTGATATGTGTGCCATGTTAATGAGTAATTATGTTTTAGTAAGAATATTGATGTTAAGGTTTGCGATTCCTATGCAAGAACGAAAGTCAATAGTTATGCAATGAAATTACATCCTACTTGTGTTGCATTATTCGCTGTTCGTTATGTTTAATGTTCCCTTATGATGGTTTTCGTTCCTTGGTTGGTCGCTTCTCAATCTCTTGCTAGCCTCCACCTTGTACTAAGTAGGAATACTACTTGTGCATCCAAATCTTAAAACCCAAGTTATGCCAAATGAGTCCACCATACCTACCTATATGTGGTATTTCCTTGCCGTTCTAAGCAAATTTGTATGTGCAACTCTAAATTTCAAAATAAATTTCTCTTTTGTGTTCCTGTACCGCTCATGAAGCGGCAAAGGGTGGCTAATATTTTTTATGCTAGATGTGTTATTCTCAAGATGAGTGTTTATTCACTTGTCATTGCATGAGAGTATGGCGGTAATAGGGATTCCCAGTCCCGAAATGAAAAATAAAATTTACTTTATGTTGTCATATAATAAATTCCTTGGAAAGTGTTGGTATGGAGGGCAACCATGGATACGGTTAGCCGTGGCTTGTGAAAGTTTTGTGGAAAAAGGAATAAAATTTATTTTATGTTTGGGAATCGCCTATGATATATCTAGCATGGAATGTGTTGGGAACTCTAAGTTGTTCTCGTTGACGAGAAAAGCATGCCACCCAAAATAATTTTATCTCTCAATTTTTGCTTTGAGCTCTGGCACCTCTACAAATCCCTACTTCCGTCTGCGAAGGGCCTATCTTTTACTTAATGCAATTTTTATTTTTTGTGTCTCCATCTTCTCCTATAAAGCACCAACTACGGAACACTATTATCATCCTTGAGCATTGGATGTAGTTAATATTTGGATGTGTTGCATGAATGGATCAATGATTGAGCATGATGGGCTAGGGATAACTTGCTTTAGTATTGATATTTTGAAATACATGGTTGTTTGTTGATGTGCTTGAGTATTAAAGTCCTCATGTCAAAACTAGACTATTGCTTTGAACCATAAAAAGTCCAATTGTCCATGCTATAAAGGAAAGAATATGTGATGAACATGTTAGGCAACATTTCACATCAAAAATTCTATTTTTATCATTTACCTACTCGAGGACGAGTAGGAATTAAGCTTGGGGATGCTGATACGTCTCCAACGTATCTATAATTTTCTATTGTTCCATGTTGTTATATTATCACTCTTGGATGTTTTACAATCATTTGATATCATTTTTTGCGACTAACCTGTTGACATAGTGCCAAGTGCCAGTTGCTGTTTTCTGCTTGTTTTTTACATCGCAGAAAATCAATATCAAACGGAGTGCAAATGCAGCAAAACTTTTTTGTGGATTTTTTTGGACTAGAAGACACCAGATGGGCGAGAGAAGCACCCGGGGGTGCCCGAGGGGGGCACAACCCACCAGGGAGCGCCTGGGACCCCAGGCGCGCCCAGGTGGGTTGTGTCCACCTCGGTGGCCTCCCACACCGCCTCTTCGCTCTATAAATACCTCCTTGCCCCAGAAACCGTAGGGGAGTCGACAAAATTTTATTCCAACCGCCGAAAGTTCCAGAACCACGAGATCCGATCTAGAGCCCTATTCCAGCACTCCGCCCGAGGGGAACACCATCACGGAGGGGTTCATCATCCTCACTGGTGCCTCTCCGATGATGCGTGAGTAGTTCAACTCAGACATATGGGTCCATAGGTAGTAGCTAGATGGCTTTTTCTCTCTTTGTATCTCAATACAACGGTCTCTTGGAGATTATTTGATGTAATGACTCTTTGCGGTGTGTTTGTTGGGATCCGATGAATTGTGAGTTTATGATCATATTTGCCTTGATTTAATATCCAATCTTGATTGTTATAGCCTCGTATTTTTTTCTCCGATATTTGGGTTTTGTTTGGCCAACTTGATTTATTTATCTTGCAATGTGAAGAGGTGCTTTGTAATGGGTTCAATCTTGCGGTGTCCTTTCCCAATGACATAAGGGGCAGCAAGGCACGCATGTATCGTTGCTCTTAAGGATAAAAAGATGGGGTCTATTCATACATGAATAGATCATGTCTACATCATGTCATTGTCCTTATTGCATTACTCCGTTTTTCCATGAACTTAATACACTGTGGGACGGATGACCAAGAGTCATCGCGGCAAGCTCTACATCGACGATGCAGGCTGGGGCCCCGAGGCCGACTCAATTGAGTACGGGTACCGGGTCCCCTTCGGCGGAATCCACGTCTTCATCGGCAAGATCGGTGAACCGGGCCTTGAGCCGGAGATCTGCACCGACATCATCGAGACGGCTCAGCGTGCACGACCCGCCCAGGTTCAGCCTGCCGTGAAGCACGCCTTTGTTGGTTTCATCCATGGGGCGGAAGGCAAGGAAGGATCTGTGTCTGGCGGTGAGACGGCCATCTACTCTGATCGTGAGTCGTCCACAGGCGAGACTAATTCATTGTATCAACTGCAAGACGGCCAGCTTGGGGGCTATACCGATGGCGACAGTATTCTGGACCCCTTTGAGCCGCCAAACAGGGTCGCGATCTTCATGGCCGGTACACAGCCGACGCTTGGTTCAACAACCGTCGCGGCTATGACCTCCAGTTTAACGACTGCGGCGGCGGCTGGTGCTAGTGGCTCTGCACGCTCGCCGGCTCAAGTTCTCACAGAATTATTGGAGGCTCTGGCGACCTTGATGGGGGTGGAGGTAACCCCGGATACTCAAGAATAGCATAAGGTGGATGTGGCAAGGCTACATGATGAGATAGCTCAAGCCAAGGAAGAACATGTGGCTGAGAACGCTAGGATGGCTATGGAGCGGACTGCTTTGGACGCCGAGGCCCAACGGATTCAGGCAGAGTCCTTCCAGCTCACATTGGATCAGAATGCTTCAAACGAGATCATGAGGAGGAGGCACCAGAGTCGCCTACCTCCGGTTTATGATGCAAGGAACCTCTTCAACATGCCTGGAGCAGGGACCAGTGACCCGTCGGTGGTGAACCGGGCAGCTGAGGCGCCTGGGACCGGAGCACCGTGTAACGCCCCGAGACCGACGCTCCAGACGCCTTCCATCTTTTTCGTTATCATTGTGTGTATTTATTTGTTTTCTGCATTCATCATGTCATCATACGCATTGCATCCGCATGTTCTCATAAAACTTGCATTTGCTTGTCGTTGCCGTTTCTTCCTTTGCCTTCATCACCTTCCCTCGGACCGTTTTTGCCTTCGTTGACCATTTCAGATCTCTCGAATTTTCGCTTCCCTCTTGACCGTGACCGCCTAACCCCTCCTTGCGCAGTGCATAGACCCCTCTCACGCGTCTGAAACTTCTCCGAACCCGATCCGCTCAGTCGTGACCGTTGGGTCCGGATCATCCCCAAACATCTATAAAAAATCTCAGTTTTCTTAATTGGATGCTCTAGCCTACTTATTCTCGACCGGCCGATTATGATCGGACGGACCAAATACCCCTAACCTAATCCAATAACATATATATAGCAGGCAACCCTAGTTTTCAGGCCTCCTGTCCCAACCATCCATTCCATCCATCGCCACGCCACCCCCCTTGTCCTTTCCACATTGGGATCCCCTCCCGATCCATCCAACCACCTACCTCCTCGTCTTGCACAACCAGCCAGCTGCGCCACGCCGAATCGCCCAAGCCCTCTGCTTGTGCCGAGACCACCAGCAGCCGTGCGCCTCCTCCCTCATCCCAGCGGAGCCCCGTCCTCCCCGCGCATGTCCTGTGCGCCCGACGCGACGCCGGCAAGCTGCAGCAGCAATCAGGTCACGCCGTCGCTCCCCATGTCTTCTCTCTTTTCCCCGCTACTCCTCTTGAACCTTCCCCGCCGTGGCCGCCTGTCTGCAGGTCGCCGACTCACGCGAAGGGATCAAGCCGCTGGGGCTCCTGCACCAGCCCTGCGTCCCCTTTCCCCCGCGTCGTTCCCGGACGGCCACCTCGCCAGCATCCCAGGGCCCGAGCTCCGCCGCGCCATGCCCGCCTCGCCTCTGCCTCCTGTTTCTCTACATCAAAGCAGTGCAGAGGAGGACAAGCACCTCAACCCCGCCTCTCCTGCCCGTTGACCGCGCCGCCGGAGCCCCGCAGGTCGCCGACCCTTCCTCTCTGTCCTCCGGTCCTCCTCTGCTTGCCTCTCTCTCAATCGCTCTCTCTCTTAGGGACGAACAAGGACGCCGCCGCCCCATGGAACCTTCTCTGCCTGGAGCATCTTCATCTGCATCCGGTCCCATCCGTCCAGATCCGCCGTCTCTGCCTCCCTGCCATCGTCTCCGGCGAGCAGCCGTGCGCGACCCCGCCGGCCGGATCTGCTCGAGCTCGCCGTCCCCTGCGCCTCAAGTTCCTCCTGCCGGAGCCCCAAGTCCACCTCTGCCCCGCGCCAAGTCCTCTGCCCGCACAGCCGCGCGACGCCCTCTGCTTCACCCTGCGTTGACAGCCCGTATCGCGCAGCCCAGCGCCTCCCCGGCCCACTGCGCAGTCAGCCCAGCCTCTCCACCGACCGGGCCGAAGCCCATGGGTGAGCAGCCCCCGGCCTTTTCCCTCTGTTGGGCTTCGTGTCCAGATTCGGCCCAGAGTCTATTTTTTGAGGCTCTGCAATTTTGCCCATTATCCAGAGTATTGCAGATTTGCAGAAAAACCCCTATATGTTCATGCTTCTAATAACTAATTAACCATGCATCATATTAAAATGTTTTCAACATGTAAAGTGCTTAGGATTTCATCTAGTTTCATAATCTGCTATTTTCATCCATGTTTAAAATGTTTAACTTGTTGTTTCTTTAAATTTGTATAAATGCCATGTTAAAATGATTTATTTCATAACTAAATAACCGTAGCTCGGATTTAAATAAACTTTATATGTAAATGGGGTAGAAAAATGCCTAGTTTAACTTGGTGCACTTTATTTTGCTGTTTAACAACATTAAAATTGTGTTTATGGCAGAACAGTACCAAATCTAAAATATGCACATGAGGATTTTCCGGAGTTGTTGTTTGTTGTTCCGGCCTCATTTAAACTTGCCTAGATAGGTAGTTTTCTTATGCCTCACCTCTTTCCATATTAACCAACATTTAATCTTGTCTTGTTCCTAAACGAGAGCAAACTAAATAACTTGAATGTGGTGTTTCGTCAATATGCAACTCATTGCATATTGAGCTCCGCTTAATTTGTAGTATTGTTTATGCACTTTGCCATGCCATGCCTCATTAAATCGGACATGCATCATACTTGTTTGTGCATCATGCCATGTGTATGTGGTGGTTGTTTACTATGTTGTTTGTTTCTTTCCGGGTTGCTTCTCTCGTTAGCTTCGGTTTTGTTCCGGAGTTGTGAGGATTCGTTCGACTACGTCCGTTTGTCTTCTTCATGGACTCGTTCTTCTTCCTACCGGGATCTCAGGCAAGATGACCATACCCTCGAAATCACTTCTATCTTTGCTTGCTAGTTGTTCGCTCTATTGTTATGCCGAGCTACCTACCACTTGCTATATCATGCCTCCCATATTGCCATGTCAAGACTCTAACCCACCTTTCCTAGCAAACCGTTGTTTGGCTAAGTTACCGCTTTTGCTCAGCCCTTCTTATAGCGTTGCTAGTTGCAGGTGAAGTTGAAGATTGCTCCATGTTGGAACATGTTTATGTTGGGATATCACAATATCTCTTATTTAATTAATGCATCTATATACTTGGTAAAGGGTGGAAGGCTCGGCCTTATGCCTGGTGTTTTGTTCCACTCTTGCCGCCCTAGTTTCCGTCATACCGGTGTTATGTTCCTTGATTTTGCGTTCCTTATGCGGTTGGGTGATTTATGGGACCCCCTTGACAGTTCGCTTTGAATAAAACTCCTCCAGCAAGGCCCAACCTTGGTTTTAACATTTGCCACCTAAGCCTTTTTCCCTTGGGTTCTGCAGACTATAGGGTCATCTTTATTTTAAACCGCCGGGCCAGTGCTCCTCTGAGTGTTGGTCCAACCTGTCAGCCGCCGGTGGCCACCAGGGGCAACTCTGGGCTCGCATACCGGAAGTTTGGACAATCCGGTGTGCCTTGAGAATGAGATATGTGTAGCTCCTATCAGGATTTGTCGGCACATTCGGGCGGCTTTGCTGGTCTTGTTTTACCATTGACGAAATGTCTTGTAAACCCGGATTCCGAGACTGATCGGGTCTTCCCGGGAGAAGGAATATCCTTCGTTGACCGTGAGAGCTTATAATGGGCTAAGTTGGGACACCCCTGCAGGGTATAAACTTTCAAGAGCCGTGCCCACGGTTATGTGGCAGATGGGAATTTGTTAATGTCCGGTTGTAGAGAACTTGACACTTAATTAAAATGCATCAACCGTGTGTGTAGCCGTGATGGTCTCTTTTCGGCGGAGTCCGGGAAGTGAACATGGCTTTTGGGTTATGTTTGACGTAAGTAGGAGTTTAGGATCACTTCTTGATCATTACTAGTTGACGACCGTTCCGTTGCTCCTCTTCTCGCTCTTATTTGCGTATGTTAGCCACCATATATGCTTAGTGCTTGCTGCAGCTCCACCTCACTACCTTCTCCTACCCATAAGCTTAAATAGTCTTGATCTCGCGGGTGTGAGATTGCTGAGTCCTCGTGACTCACAGATTCTACCAAAACAGTTGCAGGTGCCGACGATACCCGTGCAAGTGATGCTACCGAACTCAAGTGGGAGTTCGATAAGGACCTTGGTCATTACTATGTTTCGTTTCCTGATGATCAGTAGTAGAGCCCAGTTGGGAGGATTGGGGATCTAGCATTTGGGGTTGTCTTCTTTTATTTTGGTTCCGTAGTCGGACCTTGATTGTACTCTGAATGTTGTATGATTTATTTATGTATTGTGTGAAGTGGCGATTGTAAGCCAACTCTTTATCCCATTCTTGTTCATTACATGGGATTGTGTGAAGATGACCCTTCTTGCGACAAAACCACAATGCGGTTATGCCTCTAAGTCGTGCCTCGACACGTGGGAGATATAGCCGCATCGTGGGCGTTACAAGTTGGTATCAGAGCCATCCCCGACTTAGGAGCCCCCTGCTTGATCGAATTGCTGGCGTTGTTGAGTCTAGAACAAAAATGTTTTGAGTCTTAGGATTATATATATATCGGAGAGTAGGATTCTTTTTACTCCTCAGTCCCTTCGTCGCTCTGGTGAGGTCTCCTGACGTAGATGTTTTGACTTTCCTCTCCTCAAATTTCACTAAATTTTTTTTAGGATCACGCGGGTATCTTCGAATCGTTCCGATGGTTTTGTGATGAGAACATTGTTCTTGGTGCCTCCTGACATTTAGGGGTTGTGGCAGTGTCCCGGGGAGTTGAGCTCCGAGGTGTTGTCGTCACAATTTTATCGTTGCAGTTCTGGAATACCTGAGTTTCGCCGACATCAAGAATCTCTTTTATGCAGTTGTTGGTGAGATCACCTCAACGCCACCCAGTACTGGGGTGGGAGTTCGGGAGTATTGCCATAACTCGTATAACGGATGCTTTTCGAAGGTTGAGGTACACGATTTCCGGAGTTTTCTTGGTTATGTGTTGACGGATGGATACAGCTGGATCTAGGGATTGTTAGTTTGGGTGAGATATATTGCGTCCCCTGTATCCCCAACACCTGATTGCATAACCAGAAAGTGTCGGGAGTTTATAGGTGGGAATTCAAGTATCTCGTAGGATATCCTTCCAACAGACACATGATACGATATGGGGTCTATCATATGTTTGTTTCCGGCTTATTCTGTGAGCCAAATCCTTGTTTTGTTTTAAGTTGTGGTATTCGAGTTGCTTCAATGTCAAGTGTTGATTCCATACCTTATTCTAAGCGGTGTTCTCATATTTTCATGTGGATGCTAATCCTTCTTGATCATCAAGGTTGTCTTTTCAATTCTTTCCAACCGGTGTGCTTCTCTTCAAGTAGATCTGATCATTCTAACATTCGCAAGATCAATTCTAAGCTTTTTCTCAATGGTGTTCGTTTCATCCGACCCAAGTTGCCTTTGTTTTCCCACCCTCCCACCCTTTTCTTCAAGGACTCGGATTTCTTAATCAAGTATCCTTTTTATTAATGTGAAGTCTCTTCTTTCTTTTCCTCCTTGTTCTAATCCGGTGATTCTCAGGAAGATGCTCAGGAAGCTTCAAGTTTATCATTCTTCATTCTCGTATTCTTTTCCGGTGGATTCAATTGAAGCTTTCAGTGTTGATTATAGCCCTTTCCTCCTTTCAAATGCTTTCTCATGCCGGTATATCTCTTAATCATTCCCCGCTTGCTATTCAATTGTTCCGGAGTGCTGAAGATATCTCTGAAGATTCGTGTATCCACTCCGCATCAATTCTAACTATTTCAAGATTGTTAACTCATTCAAGCCATTTAATTCAACCGGTGCAATCTCCTTTTCAAGTAATCATTTCAACGGTGTTTCTTTTGAGTGGGCCCTAACCCACAGGTCTTTTCCCAGGATCTTACCTGACTCTTCTAATTTTTCCGAAGTTATTCTCAATTTCATTTCAAAGTTTGACGTAAGAATGATTTCTCACCAGTCAAATGTATCCTCCAAGTTTGCTTTCATATTCTTTTCATCGTTGGTCCAACCTTTCTATTCTTCATTTCTGGAGTGCCTCAACAATTCATGGTGGTTCTCATCATCATTCTCAACATTTGTAGACCGAAGAAGAATTTCTCCTAAATCTTGGACCGTTCTCTTGAAGATTCATAGTTCTAGCTTATGTCATCCTCTCATAATTGTTTTTCGATTGTGAGAATTCTTTTCATACCCATCCGGAGCATTTCAGAGTTGTATTCGTTTCTTGATCATCCAAAGGCCATCATTCCAGAAGATTTCTTCGTTCTAAGTTTTCAGCCTCATTCTCCAATTATTCTAAATTGATGTCTCTTCGTTCATCTCCATATTCTTATCGGTGCATCGTTCAAATATCCTCTAATCAGTTCACAATCTCTTCGTTCTCATGTATCTAAATCCCCTCAAGTATCTTCACTCGTTTTCTAATTCTTCCCGGTGTTTCTATATCTTTTCTTCGTTCATTTTCAATTCTTACGGTGGTTCGTTCAAGAGTTCTCTTCCTTGGTTATCATATCAATTCATTCGTTCTTTCCAATCCTACCGGCGGATCGTTGAAGAATTTTCTCAGGTTTGCGCTATATCTCTCTTAATCCTTTCTACGAGAATAAGTAGTATGCCAAATCCGTTGCTTGTCATCAATTTATATTGGTGAAGGATACACATAACATAATTCTTTTTATTGTTTCGTCCTGGTGATCTAGTTTCTTCTTTCCAGAGTTGTCATCATATCACATTCTCGGTTCGAGATGCTTCATCTTTTCTTTTTCGGAGTTCCAAGCTTTCCGCATTATCTTATCGTTGGGAAGCTACATCTAAATCATCGCAAGGCTTCACCTTGTGTTTTCAACTTCTCTATCTTTCTATCATCCTGGTTTGACCGGAGTTCTTCATGGAGGCTCTACATGGTGCTTCATCAAGGATTCCTTTCATTCTTCAATTGTTCTTCAAGAATTCTCTCGAAGCTAAGATCCGCCAAGCTATACTCTAAAATAAACATGGTGTTCAACACATGTTTTGTCTTGAGGAGTTCAAGCATTCTTCATCTCGCATTCCGAAGTGCAATTCTTCCTACCTTATGTTTTGAGGTGGTGCTATGTCATTCTGGATAATTTCCCTTCGGCTTCATGATTCACAAAGTTTTCAAGAGTGACATATTTAAATCCATTATTTTATCTTCGTTCAAGAGATCTTTCCAACCAATCAATCTTTTTGTTGGAGTTGTATTGGGTTATATTTCACCTACAGCATTCCCTAAGGAATGTAGTTATTCGTGGTGCTTATCAATGATCCAAGTTTTTCTCCGATTCTCTAGGCGAATCAAGTTTTCATCTCCGTGTTGCTCTCAAGCAATCAATTGTTTTCCGTAGTGACATGTATTCACCTCTAAGTTGTGAGTTGTTTTCCATAAGCCCACAACAAGCTTATTCTTTTCGCTGTTGAGTTTTCCAACAACTCCGTTCTATCCTTCTTTTAAGGATGCTCTCTCAAATTCACTTGAGGTACAACATGTTGTTTTCTTCTTCGTTCTTTTCATTGCATTCCTTCATGTCTACCGGAGGCATTGTGATATTGCTCTCTTCGACCCATCTTCTTGTTTTGTCAAGATCATCTTCTTTCCTTGCTTATCCATTTAACCGGAGTGTTGTGTCATCTATTCAATTTCTTTCATCTTATCAAGTTTCCTCTCTTTTTCAACCGGAGTGCTGTCAAAATTATGTCATTCTTGTTCCTTGGCTATCTCGTTATACCGTTGTGGTTTCATATTCTTTTGGTTCGTTAAGCCCTTGTTTCATGTCTTTCAACCCACAAGGTTCTCATAATGTTCCTTGTTCCCCTTTTCTAACGGAGTGGTTGTAATCTCGTTCATCTCCGTTGTATTCTTTTCTCAAAATTGTTTAACCTCTCAAGGTTCTTTGATTTCACTCGTTTGTCAAAGAAGCAACTTAGCTTTACCTCTTCTCTTCCTCTTCCGTTTTTCTCCGGTGCCATCCTAGATCTCGGGACGAGATCCTCTTGTAGTGGTAGAGTGTTGTAACGCCCCGAGACCGACGCTCTAGATGCCTTCCATCTTTTTCGTTATCATTGTGTGTATTTATTTGTTTGCTGCATTCATCATGTCATCATACGCATTGCATCCGCATGTTTTCATAAAACTTGCATTCACTCGTTTTTGCCATTTCTTCCTTTGCCTTCATCACCTTCCCTCGGACCGTTTTTGCCTTCGTTGACCGTTTCAGATCTATCGAATTTTCGCTTCCCTCTTGACCGTGACCGCCTAACCCCTCCTTGCGCAGTGCATAGACCCCTCTCGCGCGTCCGAAACTTCTCCGAACCCGATCCGCTCAGTCGTGACCGTTGGGTCCGGATCATCCCCAAACATCTATAAAACATCTCCATTTTCTTAATTGGATGCTCTAGCCTACTTATTCTCGACCGCCCGATTACGATCGGACGGACCAAATACCCCTAACCTAATCCAATAACATATATATAGCGGGCAACCCTAGTTTTTAGGCCTCCTGTCCCATCCATCCATTCCATCCATCGCGTCGCCACCCCCCTTGTCCTTTCCACATCGGGATCCCCTCCCGATCCATCCAACCACCTACCTCCTCGTCTTGCACAACCAGCCAGCTGCGCCACGCCGAATCGCCCAAGCCCTCTGCTTGTGCCGAGACCACCAGCAGCCGTGCGCCTCCTCCCTCATCCCAGCGGAGCCCCGTCCTCCCCGCGCATGTCCCGTGCGCCCGGCGCGACGCCGGCAAGCAGCAGCAGCAACCAGGTCACGCCGTCGCTCCCCATGTCTTCTCTCTTTTCCCCGCTACTCCTCTTGAACCTTCCCCGCCGTGGCCGCCTGTCTGCAGGTCGCCGACGCACGCGACGGGATCAAGCCGCTGGGGCTCCTGCACCAGCCCTGCGTCCCCTTTCCCCCGCGTCGTTCCCGGACGGCCACCTCGCCAGCATCCCAGGGCCCGAGCTCCGCCGCGCCATGCGCGCCTCGCCTCTGCGTCCTGTTTCTCTACATCAAAGCAGTGCGGAGGAGGACAAGCACCTCGACCCCGCCTCTCCTGCCCGTTAACCGCGCCGCTGGAGCCCCGCAGGTCGCCGACCCTTCCTCTCTGTCCTCCGATCCTCGTCTGCTTTCCTCTCTCTCAATCGCTCTCTCTCTCTCTCTCAGGGACGAACAAGGACGCCGCCGCCCCATGGAACCTTCTCTGCCTGGAGCTTCTTCATCTGCATCTGTCCCCCTCCGTCCAGATCCGCCGTCTCCGCCACCCTGCCATCGTCTCCGGCGAGCAGCCGTGCGCGACCCCGCCGGCCGGATCTGCTCGAGCTCGCCGTCCCCTGCGCCTCAAGTTCCTCCTGCCGGAGCCCCAAGTCCACCTCTGCCCCGCGCCAAGTCCTCTGCCCGCACAGCCGCGCGACGCCCTCTGCTTCACCCTGCGTTGACTGCCCGTATCGCGCAGCCCAGCGCCTCCCCGGCCCACTGCGCAGTCAGCCCAGCCTCTCCACCGACCGGGCCGAAGCCCATGGGTGAGCAGCCCCCGGCCTTTTCCCTCTGTTGGGCTTCGTGTCCAGATTCGGCCCAGAGTCTATTTTTTGAGGCTCTGCAATTTTGCCCATTATCCAGAGTATTGCAGATTTGCAGAAAAACCCCTATATGTTCATGCTTCTAATAACTAATTAACCATGCATCATATTAAAATGTTTTCAACATGTAAAGTGCTTAGGATTTCATCTAGTTTCATAATCTGCTATTTTCATCCATGTTTAAAATGTTTAACTTGTTGTTTTCTTTAAATTTGTATAAATGCCATGTTAAAATGATTTATTTCATAACTAAATAACCGTAGCTCGGATTTAAATAAACTTTATATGTAAATGGGGTAGAAAAATGCCTAGTTTAACTTGGTGCACTTTATTTTGCTGTTTAACAACATTAAAATTGTGTTTATGGCAGAACAGTACCAAATCTAAAATATGCACATGAGGATTTTCCGGAGTTGTTGTTTGTTGTTCCGGCCTCATTTAAACTTGCCTAGATAGGTAGTTTTCTTATGCCTCACCTCTTTCCATGTTAACCAACATTTAATCTTGTCTTGTTCCTAAACGAGAGCAAACTAAATAACTTGAATGTGGTGTTTCGTCAATATGCAACTCATTGCATATTGAGCTCCGCTTAATTTGTAGTATTGTTTATGCACTTTGCCATGCCATGCCTCATTAAATCGGACATGCATCATACTTGTTTGTGCATCATGCCATGTGTATGTGGTGGTTGTTTACTATGTTGTTTGTTTCTTTCCGGGTTGCTTCTCTCGTTAGCTTCGGTTTTGTTCCGGAGTTGTGAGGATTCGTTCGACTACGTCCGTTTGTCTTCTTCATGGACTCGTTCTTCTTCCTACCGGGATCTCAGGCAAGATGACCATACCCTCGAAATCACTTCTATCTTTGCTTGCTAGTTGTTCGCTCTATTGTTATGCCGAGCTACCTACCACTTGCTATATCATGCCTCCCATATTGCCATGTCAAGACTCTAACCCACCTTTCCTAGCAAACCGTTGTTTGGCTAAGTTACCGCTTTTGCTCAGCCCTTCTTATAGCGTTGCTAGTTGCAGGTGAAGTTGAAGATTGCTCCATGTTGGAACATTTTTATGTTGGGATATCACAATATATCTTATTTAATTAATGCATCTATATACTTGGTAAAGGGTGGAAGGCTCGGCCTTATGCCTGGTGTTTTGTTCCACTCTTGCCGCCCTAGTTTCCATCATACCGGTGTTATGTTCCTTGATTTTGCGTTCCTTACGCGGTTGGGTGATTTATGGGACCCCCTTGACAGTTCGCTTTGAATAAAACTCCTCCAGCAAGGCCCAACCATGGTTTTAACATTTGCCACCTAAGCCTTTTTTCCTTGGGTTCTCCAGACTCAAGGGTCATCTTTATTTTAAACCCCCGGGCCAGTGCTCCTCTGACTGTTGGTCCAACCTGTCAGCCGCCGGTGGCCACCAGGGGCAACTCTGGGCTCGCCTACCGGAAGTTTGGACAATCCGGTGTGCCCTGAGAACGAGATATGTGCAGCTCCTATCAGGATTTGTCGGCACATTCGGGCGGCTTTGCTGGTCTTGTTTTACCATTGACGAAATGTCTTGTAAACCGGGATTCCGAGATTGATCGGGTCTTCCCGGGAGAAGGAATATCCTTTGTTGACCGTGAGAGCTTATAATGGGCTAAGTTGGGATACCCCTGCAGGGTACAAACTTTCGAGAGCCGTGCCCGCGGTTATGTGGCAGATGGGAATTTGTTAATGTCCGGTTGTAGAGAACTTGACACTTGACTTAATTAAAATGCATCAACCGTGTGTGTAGCCGTGATGGTCTCTTTTTGGCGGAGTCCGGGAAGTGAACACGGCTTTTGGGTTATGTTTGACGTAAGTAGGAGTTCAGGATCACTTCTTGATCATTACTAGTTGACGACCGTTCCGTTGCTCCTCTTCTCGCTCTTATTTGCGTATGTTAGCCACCATATATGCTTAGTGCTTGCTGCAGCTCCACCTCACTACCTTCTCCTACCCATAAGCTTAAATAGTCTTGATCTCGCGGGTGTGAGATTGCTGAGTCCTCGTGACTCACAGATTCTACCAAAATAGTTGCAGGTGCCGACGATACCAGTGCAAGTGATGCTACCGAACTCAAGTGGGAGGTCGACGAGGACCTTGGTCGTTACTATGTTTCGTTTCCTGATGATCAGTAGTGGAGCCCAGTTGGGACAATTGGGTATCTAGCATGTGGGGTTGTCTTCTTTTATTTTGGTTCCGTAGTCGGACCTTGATTGTACTCTGAATGTTGTATGATTTATTTATGTATTGTGTGAAGTGGCGATTGTAAGCCAACTCTTTATCCCATTCTTGTTCATTACATGGGATTGTGTGAAGATGACCCTTCTTGCAACAAAACCACAATGCGGTTATGCCTCTAAGTTGTGCCTCGACACGTGGGAGATATAGCCGCATCGTGGGCGTTACACGCTGGTTCAACCGCGTGTGATGGATCCGCCCCGCTTGAATAATACTCCACCCCAGCACGTTCCGACACCGCCGGGTCATTATTCTAACCCATTGTATAATATGATTCTGCGGCGACGCGATTGGCGGCTCTGCCAGTCGAAGGCGAGTCTCCAACGGCGATAGAGACACGGAGGGCTAGAGAACTTCTTCAGACAATTGTGGCTCAACAGGCGGCTTATTCTAATAGCTGTGAAAGGATTCACTCAATCCCTTGTCCAAGCCGGAGTTATAGCAGGCACATCGACTCACCGGTAGTTTTGAGCAGTGAACAACGCCGCAACCAGCCTCGAGGGCATGACCCGGCGCGCGGAGGTGTCGATGCTCACACTTTGGTGGATCAGGGCAGAGCGCGTCGGGAGGCTGAGCTGGCGGCTCAGTTAGCGGCTCAACAACAATCTCTGGTTTATCCATCAGCTTTAGTGGAGGCAGGAGTGACCTCTAGAACCTTGGGTGTGCCATTTTTAGTGTCGGCACTTATGTAATGAGCGGTTGCCTAAGGATTTCAGAGGTCCTCGTAAGGTGCCTAATTACATAGCGGATCAACCCCCTGAAGCTTGGATTGAGAGTTATGAGATGGCCATGGAGATGTTGGATGTTAGTGATGCAGCATGTGCTAAGTACTTCACCATGATGTTGGATGGACCGACTCGTACTTGGTTGAAAGGGTTGCCCGCTAACTCCATTAGATCATGGGCAGAGTTGAAGGCCCGTTTTATCCAGAATTTTAAAGACACACGCAAGCAGCCTATGTCAATCTTGTATTTGGATTCCTGTGTTCAAGGTGAAGGCGAGTCAACAACCCATTGGATACGCCGGATCTCAGCTGATATACATTCTTCGGAGAGTATCAATGCCGGCTCAGCAGTCCTGATGTTGGAGAAGAATTGTCGTTTCCTCCCATTGAAGCAGAAGCTGGGGTGGCTTAAACGCCACTACAACGACATGGGGGAGCTAATGGCGGCTCTCGTCAAATATGTCGACTCTGATAGTACCAAGGGCCCCAAGTCTAATGATGAGAAGCCGGGTAAGGGAAAGAAGAGCGGCAATATGAAAGGGCAGTAGCATAACCCGGCAAGTCAAGGTGGCAATGGTAAGCGCAAAGCTGATGGTAATTTAGACTTTGTAGCTAACACCAATACACAGAATAATAATCAGCATCGCAAGGGAAAGCCGCCCCCCGGTTTGGAGGGCCAAAATTCAACCTTGAGGCGATGATGAATCAGCTTGCTCGAAGCATGGTACGCACGAAAAGCCGGCCACTCACTTTTGGAAGGATTGCTTCATTATGAAGGAGTATAGAAATTCCATCTTTTTTCAGAACAATCATGGATCGAATGGCGGCTCAGGATCCGGCTCTCACAGTCCTAGTTTTCGTGGTGGCAGTGCAAATTCCGGTTTCCAAGGTCAGGGCAATCAAGGTGGTTTTAATCAACAGTCTGGTCAAGGGAATCAGCAGTAGCAGTCTAGTTATTAGAGTAACCCAAAGCAGTTGAATAGTGGATAGTACCACATCTTCACCACAAGTTTATGCAAGCGGGATTAGAAGCTCCATAAAAGGGCAGTGAACACAGTTGAGCCGGTGATTCCCCGTTACTTACAATGGTCTGAACACCCTATTCTCTAGAGCCGTGAGGATCACCCGCCCCGGGTTGATAATCCGGGTCACTTGGCTCTGGTGGTGGCACATCAGGTTGGAGGGTACAGATTTACTAAGGTGCTCATGGACGGGGGCAGCAGCATCAATATTCTTTATTATGAAACTTTCCGTCGCATGAGCTTGACTGACAAAGATCTTAAGCTGTTAAACACTATTTTTCATGGCGTGGTGCCTGGTAAGTCGGCGTATCCAATGGGCAAAATATCTTTGGAAGTGGCTTTTGGTGATGATCATGATTCCAGATCTGAGACATTGACTTTTGAGGTGGTTAAAATTAAAAGTCCTTATCATGCTCTATTTGGGCGGCCGGCTTATGCTAAGTTCATGGAAAGGCCGTGTTATGTTTATTTGCAGCTTAAGATGCTGGGTCATAAGGGTACCATCACAGTGCATGGAAGCCGGAAGATAGCCTTGGAATGTGAAGAAGGTGATCTTGCTTATGCTGAGTCTGTCTGTGCAACAGAAGAGTTGAAATTTTACAAGGATAATGTTGACCCGGCGGATATGACATCTTTGAAGAAGCCAACCACAGAGCATGACCCCCTGTTGAAATTTAAATCAGCTGATGACACAAAGCTAGTTGACTTTGTTCCTGGCGATTCATCCAAGCAGTTCAGTATCAGTGCTAATCTAGATCAGAAATAGGAAAGCGCACTCATCGAGTTCATCCGTGAGAACCGAGACATCTTTGCATGGAAACCTTTTAGACATGCCAGGTGTACCAAGGGAACTCATTGAGCACACTCTCAATATAGATCCAAAGTTTAAACCGGTCAAGCAATTCCTTCGTCATTTCAATGAAGAGAGGCGCAAGGCCATTGGTGAAGAAGTGGCCCGGCTCTTGGCGGCTGGGTTCATTATTGAAGTTTTTCATCCTAAGTGGTTGGCTAATCCGGTGCTGGTACTTAAGAAAAATGGTACTTGGCTTATTTGTGTGGATTACACAGACCTAAACAAGGCATGTCCGGCTGATCCTTTTGCTCTCCCCCGTATTGATCAGATCATTGATGCTACGGCGGGTTGTGAGCGTTTGAGCTTTTTGGATGCTTACTCTGGTTATCATCAGATCAAGATGGTGGTTAACGACCAGGAGAAGATGGCTTTCATCACTCCCTTTGGAGCCTTCTGTTATGTGTCTATGCCTTTCGGGCTCAAGAGTGCCCAGGCGACTTACCAGCGGTGTGTACAAAATTTCCTTCATGATCAGATTGGGCGTAATGTTCATGCTTATGTGGATGATATTGTGGTGAAATCCGAGAAGAAGGAAACCCTGATAGATGATTTGAAAGAGACCTTTGACAATCTCCGGGTCTACAGGTGTGTATTTGGCGTACCAGCAGACAAGCTCTTAGGCTTTCTGGTTTCTGAATGGGGTATTGAAGCTAACCCGGAGAAGATAAAGGCTATCACTTCCCTAGCTAAAGTGGTGTGTATCAATGATGTTCAGCGTCTGGCGGGTCGTATTGCAGCCAGATGATGAAGAAGACAGATCACTTTGTCTGGAGTGATGCTGCTGATCAGGCGTTTGAGGCCTTGAAGAAACAGTTAGCTGAACCGCCGGTTCTTGCTGCTCCCATTGATAAAGAGCCTTTATTGTTATATGTGGCTGCCAATAGCCGAGCTGCCAGCGTAGCAATTGTGGTGGAAAGGAAGGAGTCTAGCAAGGAATATTCGGTCCAGCGGCCGGTTTACTACATCAGTGAGGTGCTCATTGAGTCCAAGCAGAGGTATCCGCATTGGCAGAAGTTGGTATATGGGGTGTTCATGGCTAGTCGAAAGCTCAAGCAATATTTTCTGGGTCATCCCATCACTGTGGTTAGCTCTGCTCCTTTAGGGGATATTATTCAAAACAGGGAAGCCACATGTCGGGTAGCCAAGTGGGCCATTGAGCTTGGACCCCATCGTTTGAAGTATATGCCTCGCACAACCATCAAGTCTCAAGCACTTGTGGATTTCATCAAAGATTGGACAGAGCTGCAGATGCCTGAGGAGAAGCCGCATAGCACATATTGGACTATTCACTTTGATGGGTCCAGGCAGTTGGAAGGCTCGGGGGCTGGTGTTATTTTGACTTCCCCACGAGGTGATAATTTTTTTATGTTTTAAGGTTGATGTTCCGTTGTACTAACAATGCAGCTGAGTATGAAGCCTTACTCCATGGTCTTCGGATGGCTAAAGAGATGAATCTAAGCCGGGTGAGGTATTTTGGTGACTCAGACTTAGTGGCTCAGCAAGTTTCAGGTACTTGGGATTCTAAGGACCCACTCATGGCGGCTTATCGCCGAGAGGTGGATGCTATTGCTGGTCACTTCAACGGCTATCAAGTAGAGCACGTTGATCGAAGGAAAAAGGAGATGGCTGATGCGTTAAGCCAGTTGGGGTCCCAGCGTAAGTCGGTGCCACCCAATGTTTTCCTTGATATTCTGCATAATCCTTCAGTCAAATTGCCTACAGCGGAAGATCTTGCTATTCCTGACCCAGAGGCACAGATGGTGGCGGCTCTTCATGCTATTCCTGATTGGACAGTTTCATACTTGGCTTATATGACCCGGGGCGAGTTACCTGAAGATGAAACTTTCGCCAGGCAGATAACCCGGCGGTCTAAGTCAATGACTATTGTCAATGGAGAGTTGCACCATTGCAGTGTCACAGGGGTTTTTCAACATTGTGTTTCTCCTCATGAGGGCCGTGAGATTCTATGAGAGATTCATGAAGGGGATTGTGGTCATAATGCCGGCTCTAAGTCTCTCCTAGCCAAGGCTTTTCGTCATGGATTTTATTGGCTGACGGCTAATGATGATGCAGAGGATTTGGTAAGTAAATGTGATGGTTGTCACAAATTCTCAAGGCGAGCTCACGTGTCGGCTCAAGAGTCGAGGATGATTCCAATTGCTTGGCTGTTTGCAGTCTGGGTGTAGCGACCAGACCTCAAACAGTCTGTGCTGCTGTGCACCAGTGTCATCCCTGGATCAGTAATGCTGACACGCACAGTACAAATGGAGGATTTATAACAGAGTAGTAATCACACACTTATTACAACGAGTATCTCAAAAGAGAAATAAGTATGATAAATATGGCTTAAGGCCATCTAAATACGATAACAGCGGAAGACTTGGAAGATAAGTGAGTCCATCAACTCCAACGGCATCACTGAGTATAAGACCACGACCTAAGGCACCTTACTCGTCGTTTGAAAAGTCTGCAACATGAAATGTTGCAGCCCGAAAACGGGTCAGCACATGGAATATGCTGGCAAAATAACACATAGAGAGTAATGAACAGAATGATGCTATCACTACATGCATATTTGGCTGGTAAAAGGCTCTATGGTTACTGTTTTGCAAAAAGCCAATTTTTCCCTACTGCAAAGGAATAAATTTTATTTAACTATCATGGTGGTTGTTAAACATTGAGAATGGTTGACAGCATTCTCAATCCCAATTAAGTATCATCATTAACCCAACAAAATTAATTAAAGTAACATGATGAGATTCACATGATAATCCAAGTACTAGATACTCAATATGTCCATAACCGGGGACAAGGCTAATCATGATTAGTTTGTACACTCTGCAGAGGTTTGTGCACTTTTCCCCACAAGACTCGATCGCCTCCGCTTGATTCTCGCACTACATGATGTTTGAGAAACGGATGACCGAGACACAGTCTTTCAGAAGCGTTAGCACCTTACGATGGGTAGACCGGTACACCTACATCCCCTACATCTGCTAGTCTACCACTATAAGAGTTCACACAACTTAATCAACTATGCTAGAGCCCATAATAGCTTGTGGCTGCACACGGAAGTTTCTAGCATGAATAATCTCATGATCCCTTTGAACCTGGGTGGCGGTCCAAAAGAAAACAGGCAATCCTGGAATACCCAGGTACCTCAATCCACCCAGATGTGAGTTTTAGTTGCCACCTTAAGGTTAACCATAATTAACAATCTCACATCTATCATGGATACAATCAAACCCAATCCACGTCTACTAGCATAGCACAGCAATATAAGCAAACGTAGATGTAACTCCCAGGGGTTTGATAACAAAATAGGTAATAGGTACTACCTCAACTACTTCCCAAAACCCACAATTTAATTAGATCCTAATCATGCAATGTTTGAGGATTTGTCTAATGCCATAAAACTGGGTAGTAAAATAGGTATGATCAAAGTGTTACTTGCCTTGCTGATGATCCGTGAAACCTAGAGATTCGAAGTAGCAAGCGGCGCACTCTGGGTACTCTATCGCAAACAAACAAGCAAACAATAAGCACTCATCAAATGCACAGGTAAAAGTCAAATAAAAGATCTAACCCGAAAGTTCAACTTAAGTACTCCGGTTTGCAAAAAGAATCAAATCAAACGAAGCAACGAAAGTCAAACGGCGAAAGAAACAAGCTTCATGTACTAATCTGGATCTAAGTCAAATTTTACAGTAGCAAAAACTTGTTTGAGTTGGTTAAATGGAAAGATAATTTCGAGACGAAACTCTAGGCGCTTGAATCGCCTGATTCCGATAAACGAGCGAAAAGATAAACCAGAACGAAAATCTGATCAGAAATCGCGATCTGGAATAATCGCGGAAAAACTGACGAAAAAGAAAACTCACGAACCGTTAAACGAACGGACGTTCGTTAACAGCGACTAACCGACGAACACGTTCGTTAAAACGAACAGATCGGTGAACGTTCACTAATTAATTAAACCAAAAAAAATAAACCTAGGGTTTCAAAAAAATAAACCGAGCGGTTTTTAAAAAAACCGGGCGGTTCGGTCGGCGGTTCGGCTACCTCGTCGGGGCAACTCCGGCGGGGCTCGGGACGGGCTCCGGCGGGTCGGGCGAGGGGCGGCGAGGGGCGGCGGGGCTTGGGCATCGTCGGGGGCGGCGAGGGGCGGCGGCGTACGGGCTTCGGGGCGGCGGCTCCGGCGGCTTCCTTCAGCGGCGGTGGCTCGGGAACGGGGTGGGGTGGGGCGGCGGCGTGGGGGAGAATATATAGTAGGGGGGTGCTCCGGCTTGCGGAAGGGGATAGGGGCGGCGGCGTGGCCGTGCGGGACTCGGCGGCGGCGGCGCTGTCGTGCCTGAGAGGGAGACAGGGCGCTGGGAAGCTGGGCCGTCGGCTGGGCTTCGGCCCAGTCGGCGCGCTCGGGCGTTTTTTTTTAAATAATTCCGCCGGACTAAAAAAATCGTAGAAAAATAAATAAATATCCAAAAATGCCAAAGCAAATTTTCACCGTCTAATTAAAATAATTAGAACAAGATGAACATTTTCTTGGCCCAAAAAATGCAGTTTTGAAAACGTGCAATTTTTTTAATGCAATTAAAATTGCAAATAAAATCCGAATAAAATCAAATATTTGATTTTAATATTTTTCCTCCAATATTTCAATTATTTTGGAGAAGTCATATTTTCTCCTCTCATTTATTTTAATATGAAATATTTTTCGGAGAGAAAAATAATTAAAACCAAAAATCCTCGTTTCAATATTTGATAAAAATCAAATATGTAAACCGGGAGAAATCCCCAACTCTCTCCGAGGGTCCTTGAGTTGCTTAGGATTTTCGAGGATTTTGCCAAAATGCAATAAAATATGCTATGCAATGTTGATCTAATGTATAACATTCCAAATTGAAAATTTGGGATGTTAGAAACCTACCCCCCTTAAGATGAATCTCGCCCTCGAGATTCGGGTTGGCTAGAAAATAGGTGAGAGTGGTTCTTCCGTAGATCTTCCTCTCGCTCCCAGGTGGCTTCATCTTCAGTGTGGTGACTCCACTCAACTTTGCAGAACTTGGTAACCTTGCTGCGGGTGACTCGGCTGGCATACTCGAGAATCTTGACTGGTTTCTCCTCATAGGTCAAATCACTTTCCAACTGAATCGCTTCCAGTGGCACTATATCTCTCAGTGGTATCTCATCCATCTCTGCGTGGCACTTCTTCAACTGGGAAACGTGAAATACATCATGAACTCCTGACAATCCTTCAGGCAATTCTAGCTTGTAAGCAACTTCTCCCATACGTTCAAAAAATTTGTATGGTCCGACAAAATGTGGCGCTAACTTTCCTTTAACTCCAAAGCGCTTCACTCCTCGAAGTGGCGATAGACGAAGATAAACTCTGTCTCCGACTTCGTGAACTGCGTCCTTGCGTTTAGAATCTGCATAACTCTTCTGCCTAGACTGGGCTACCTTGAGCCTATCGCGAATCAATTTCACCTTCTGTTCTGATTCCTTAATCAAGTCTGGTCCAAACAACTGGCGGTCTCCAACTTCGTCCCATAACAAGGGTGTTCTACACCTTCTTCCGTATAAAGCTTCGAAAGGGGCCATCTTCAAACTGGTTTGATAACTGTTGTTGTAAGAAAACTCTGCTTACGGCAGGTTGTCATCCCAACTAGATCCATAATCTAGCGCACAAGCTCTCAGCATATCTTCCAAAATCTGATTGACTCTCTCGGTCTGACCATCTGTCTGTGGGTGAAAAGTTGTACTGAATTCTAGCCTGGTTCCCAAAGTTTCATGTAACTGATTCCAAAACTTCGAGGTAAACTGGGTTCCTCTATCTGATACAATGGTCCTCGGAACTCCATGCAAACATACGATTCTAGTCATGTATATCTTTGCCAACATAGCACTGGTGTAAGTGGTCTTCACTGGGATGAAATGAGCTACTTTCGTCAAATGATCGACTACAACCCATATTGAGTCATAGCCTGAACGAGTCCTGGGCAATCCCGTGATAAAATCCATGCCTAGTTTATCCCACTTCCATTCGGGTATCGGCAATGGCTGTAGCAATCCTGCTGGCTTCTGATGCTCTGCCTTTACTCTCTGACATACATCACAAACTGCTACATACTCTGCAATATCCTTCTTCATTCCGGTCCACCAGAAAGTATCCTTTAAATCCAAATACATCTTGTTATTTCCTGGGTGAATCGAATACGGCGAATCATGGGCCTCTTGCAAGATCAACTTCCTGATCTCCGGATCATTAGGCACATAAACACGGTCCTCAAACCATAAGGTATCGTGCTCATCCTCACGAAATCCCTTGGCTTTTCCTTTGCTCATCCTTTTCTTTATTTCTGCAATCTCCTTGTATGTCTTTTGAGCTTCCCTGATCTTTTCCATCAAGGTAGACTGAATCTCCAACGTTGCTACGTGACCTCTCAGTACTATCTCCAAACATAGCTCGCGAAGATCCTCGGCTAATACTTTCGGTAACTCTCCGGTCATGAGTGTGTTGACATGGCTCTTGCGGCTCAACGCGTCTGCTACTACGTTAGCCTTTCCAGGGTGATAATGCAATCTCATATCATAATCCTTTATGAGTTCCAACCATCTCCTCTGCCTGAGATTCAACTCCTTTTGCGTGAAAATGTACTTCAAACTCTTGTAATCCGTGTACACCTCACAGTGATTTCTGATGAGAAAATGTCTGCATGTCTTCAACGCATGCACTACGGCTGCTAACTCCAGATCATGCGTGGCATAATTCTTCTCATGGGGTTTAAGTTGCCGTGAAGCATATGAAACAACTCTTCCTTCCTGCATAAGCACTGCTCCAAGTCCTCGACGAGAAGCGTCGCAATAAACTTCATAATCCTTGTGTTGGTCTGGCAGAATCAACACCGGTGATGTAACCAAACGTTTCTTCAACTCCTGAAAACTAGCTTCACAATCCTCAGTCCAATTGAACTTGGTGTCCTTCTTTAACAGCTCTGTCATGGGCTTAGCAATCTTCGAGAAATTCTCAATGAACCTCCGGTAGTATCCTGCAAGTCCAAGAAAACTCCGGATCTCTCCAACTGACGTGGGTGATTCCCAGTTTGTCACAGTGTCGACTTTGGCGGGGTCTACTGCTATTCCTTCTCCGGATATAACATGTCCGAGGAATCCAACTTCCTTCAGCCAAAACTCACATTTGCTGAACTTGGCGTATAACTGATGTTCTCTGAGCTTCTCAAGTACCAAACGCAAATGCTCCTTATGCTCCTCTTCATTCTTTGAGTAGACCAAAATATCATCAATGAACACCACGACGAACTTATCCAAAAACTCCATAAACACTTTGTTCATCAGGTTCATGAAATAGGCAGGTCGTTAGTCAGACCAAATGACATAACGGTATACTCATACAGCCCATACCTGGTGGTAAAAGCCGTCTTAGGTATATCCTGCTCTCGAATCTTCAACTGATGGTATCCTGATCGTAGATCGATCATGGAAAATACCTTAGCTCCTTGTAAGCGGTCAAACAAATCATTGATCATCGGCAGTGGGTACTTATTCTTGATGGTCACTTCGTTCAATCCTCGTTAATCAAACACCATCCTCAACGATCCATCTTTCTTCTCCACTAGAAGTACGGGTGATCCCCAAGGTGACGAACTTGGGCGAATATAGCCTTTATCCAGTAACTCCTTAATCTGCTTCTTAATTTCTTCCAAATCCTTTGCGGGCATCCCGTACGGTCTCTTAGATATTGGTCCTGTTCCTGGCAAAAGCTCGATCAAAAACTCAATGTCTCTATCCGGTGGCATGCCTGGCAACTCTTCTGGAAATACATCCGGGTAATCCTTCACCACTGGTTCTTCTTCCTGTACAACTCCTGATAAGGAATTCACTTGAGTCCTCTTCGACACATGTCGGGATACATACTTAATCCTTCTTCCTTCTGGGGTGGTAAGCGAAATCGTCTTACTGGCGCAATCGATGTTTCCTCCGTACATCGATAGCCAATCCATACCCAAAATTACATCCAAACCTTGCGACTCCAAGATTATCAAGTCTGAGGGGAAAAAATGCCCACCTATGGCCAATGGCATCTGAAAACATCCTTGCCTTGCCATATACTCTGCTCCTGGTGAACTTACTAACATAGGTGTTTTAAGAACCTTGGTGGGCAGCTTAAACTTATCCACAAATCCCCTTGATATGTATGAATGCGATGCACCAGTATCAAAAAGAACGATTGCAGTAAATGTCTTAACCAAAAACTTACCTATTACTGCATCAGGCTGTGCTTCAACCTCCTCCACGTAAACGTGGTTCACATGTCCTTTGTTGAAAGGGTTCGGCTTCTTCCCAGAGCTTCCATTGCCATTTCCATTCTGGGCTTCAGGACATTCATTGGCATAATGTCCAGTCTTCTGGCACTTAAAGCAAGTGACTTGGCTCAGGTCTCTCTTAGTTGGGGTTGAAGGGTTGGTATGGTTCTGGCCGTTGCTTCCTCCATTCCCATTACCATTCTTGGGGCCATTATGGTTGTGCGAACTACCTCCTCCATGGGTATGCTGAAACTGTCCTCCCGATTTCGGGGTAAAACGTGGCTTCTGCTGAGCTCCAGAATTGTACTTCCCTTGTCCATACTTCCTCTTACGGTTTTCAATCTGCTGCTGCTTCCCTTCAATCATGAGAGCTTTATCTACCAACTCTTGGTAGTTGTTGAAGGTTGCTACCATCAACTGCATGCTCAGCTCATCATTCAGTCCTTCGAGAAACTTCTCCTGCTTGGCTGCATCTGTAGCAATGTCATTTGGAGCATAACGTGCTAACTTACTAAAGTCCTCCACATACTGGCCTACGGTGCGTCCTCCTTGGCGTAGGTTGCGAAACTCACGCTTCCTCATAGCCATGGCTCCTGCTGAAACATGGGCAGTACAGAAAGCTTGCTGAAACTGGTCCCATGCGACAGTGTCAATAGGGTGTGTGGCTGTGTAATTCTCCCACCATGATGCTGCGGGTCCATCAAGTTGATGTGCGTCAAATCGCACTCTCTCCGCATCTGTGCATCCTGCAGTGGTCAACTCCCTTCCAACTTTGCGGAGCCAATCATCTGCAACAATCGGCTCGGTGCTGCTGGAAAACACCGGCGGATTTAGCCTCAAGAAACGGGCTAAGTGTCAACAGGTGGTGGTGGTGGGTTGTTGTTGGTGTTGTTGTTGCCTTGGTTCTGTACTAACACTTGCATCAGGGCATTCTGCTGCTAAATCAACTGAGTGATCTCCGTTGGGAAAACAAACCCGGTGTCGCGTCTCGGAGGCATCTGATAGGTTTAGAAAAGATGAGACTTTAGAATAGAATGAGGTCTAGAGAGGAAACACTACCCATATGCTCATGAGACAAACACAATCAATATCACCCAATCAATTCAAACAAGGCATACAATCGATCTAACTATCGTTACAAAAGTGCTCGGACTATACTATTTACATGGGGAAATACTACTACTGATATGGTGGTCTACTAGAAATTTTGATCGGTCGAGGACTCCATGATATCTGCTCCAGCTTCATCAACAAAGTCATCTTCACTGGGGTCTGAGTTGGTGTCGTCGATGATGATGTAGTTATCCAGGCAAGTAGAATCGTCATCTTCTCCTCCTGGTGCTGGGTCTCCCATGAATACTCCGATCTTCTTTATCAGGTCGTCATTCTTTTCCAACAACGTGGCGATCTCCTCCTCATATCCATCGCGCGTAGCCTTGACTTCTTCCTCCAACTCCGTGATCTTGGTCAATGCCTTCTTCAGTTCTATCATGTCTGCACACATCTGGTTCTCCTGGCGACGAATGTGTTGGTTTTGCTCCTGGATGAAAGTTGTAATTGATCCATCCTTCTTGGTGCTGATCATCTCCCATTGCTCATCTCGGCGTCCACAAATCTGATAAATAGTATCCTTAAGCTCCCTGCGGTAGACTTCTCCAATGCGTCCCATAGAGATGTGGGCTGCCATGCTCTTCCCTAAACTCCAGGTTGGTGCATCAAAGGAAAACTCTATAGGCTCAGTGACTCGCGTAAACGTCCTTCCTGGAACTTGAACTTGAATCTTCCGGCGCTCCTCTTCTGGTAGTGTGGCGTTGTAGGTTCCGCTGAAGCTTGGTATTCCGATGTTCAGGTACTTAGTGACTTGCTTCAAGTGTCGTCCAAAAGGTGTCTCTTCATCTGGTTGCATGAACTTGTTCCTTGCATCCGCCATTCCTAAAAGAGTAGAAAGTGGAGAGGAGTCAGAAATGAGAAGAGAGTAGTGTTCTAGGGTTTAAGATTAGTGGTCGTGTCCTACAGTCAGCGTGTGCTCTGATACCACCTTTGTAGCGACCAGACCTCAAACAGTCTGTGCTGCTGTGCACCAGTGTCATCCCTGGATCAGTAATGCTGACACGCACAGTACAAATGGAGGATTTATAATAGAGTAGCAATCACACACTTATTACAAGGAGTATCTCAAATGGGAAATAAGTATGATAAATATGGCTTAAGGCCATCTAAATACGATAACAGCGGAATACTTGGAAGATAAGTGAGTCCATCAACTCCAACGGCATCACTGAGTATAAGACCACGACCTAAGGCACCTTACTCGTCGTCCAAAAAGTCTGCAACATGAAACGTTGCAGCCCGAAAACGGGTCAGCACATGGAATATGCTGGCAAAATAACACATAGAGAGTAATGAAAAGAATGATGCTATCACTACATGCATATTTGGCTGGTAGAAGGCTCTATAGTTACTGTTTTGCAAAAAGCCAAATTTTCCCTATTGCAAAGGAATGAATTTTATTTAACTATCATGGTGGTTGTTAAACATTGAGAATTGTTGACAGCATTCTCAATCCCAATTAAGTATCATCATTAACCCAACAAAATTAATTAAAGTAACATGATGAGATTCACATGATAATCCAAGTACTAGATACTCAAGATGTCCATAACCGAGGACACGGCTAATCATGATTAGTTTGTACACTCTGCAGAGGTTTGTGCACTTTTCCCCACAAGACTCGATCGCCTCCGCTTGATTCTCGCACTACATGATGTTTGAGAAACGGATGACCGAGACACAGTCTTTCAGAAGCGTTAGCACCTTACGATGGGTAGACCGGTACACCTACATCCCCTACATCTGCTAGTCTACCACTGTAAGAGTTCACACAACTTAATCAACAATGCTAGAGCCCATAATAGCTTGTGGCTGCACACGGAAGTTTCTAGCATGAATAATCTCATGATCCCTTTGAACCTGGGTGGCGGTCCAAAAGAAAACAGGCAATCCTGGAATACCCAGGTACCTCAATCCACCCATATGTGAGTTTTAGTTGCCGACGAAAAAGAAAACTGACGAACCGTTAAACGAACGGATGTTCGTTAACAGCGACTAACCGACGAACACGTTCGTTAAAACGAACAGATCGGTGAACGTTCACTAATTAATTAAACCCAAAAAAATAAACCAATCTAAAAAATAAACCTAGGGTTTCAAAAAAAACTGAGCGGTTTTTAAAAAAACGGGCGGTTCGGTCGGCGGCTCGGCTACCTTGTCGGGGCAACTCCGGCGGGGCTCTGGACGGGCTCCGGCGGGTCGGCCGAGGGGCGGCGGGGCTCGGACGTCGTCGGGGGCGGCGAGGGGCGGCGTCGGCGGCGGCGTACGGGCTCCGGGGCGGTGGCTCCTTCGGGCGGCGGGGCTCGGCGGCTCCGGCGGCTTCCTTTGGCGGCGGCGGCTCGGGAACGGGGTGGGGTGGGGCGGCGGGGTGGGGAGTATATATAGTAGGGGGGGTGCTCCGGCTTGGGGAAGGGGCTAGGGGCGGCGGCGTGGCCGTGTGGGACTTGGCGGCGGCGGCACTGTCGTGCCCGAGAGGGAGACGGGGCACTGGGGAGCTGGGCCGTCGGCTGGGCTTCGGCCCAGTCGGCGCGCTCGGGCGTTTTTTTTATAATTCCGCCGAACTAAAAACATCGTAGAAAAATAAATAAAAATCCAAAAATGCCAAAACAAATTTTCACCGTCTAATTACAATAATTAGAACGAGATGAACATTTTCTTGGCCCAAAAAATGCCGTTTTGAAAACATGCAATTTTTTAATGCAATTAAAATTGCAAATAAAATCCGAATAAAATCAAATATTTGATTTTAATATTTTTCCTCCAATATTTCAATTATTTTGGAGAAGTCATATTTTCTCCTCTCATTTATTTTAATATGAAATATTTTTCGGAGAGAAAAATAATTAAAACCAAAAATCCTCGTTTCAATATTTGATAAAAATCAAATATGTAAACCGGGAAAAATCCCCAACTCTCTCCGAGGGTCCTTGAGTTGCTTAGGATTTTCGAGGATTTTGCCAAAATGCAATAAAATATGCTATGCAATGATGATCTAATGTATAACATTCCAAATTGAAAATTTGGGATGTTACACTGGGGGCTGGATATGGTTGGACCTTTCAAAAGGTCCATGGATAAATAGACCACTTTTGGTGGCGGTTGACAAATTTACAAAGTGGGTTGAAGCAGATCCGGTTAGTAAGTGTGACGCGGTGACATCGGTTCAATTCATCAAAAAGGTGATTTCCGTTTTGGTTTTCCACACAGCATCTGACAATGGCACTAATTTGTCCAAGGGTGCTATGAAAGAGTTTTGTCAATGAGAGCATATTCGACTTGATGTATCATTAGGGCTCAGCCTCAGTCCAATGATCAAGCTGAGAGAGCCAATCAAGAAATCTTGAGAGGCATCAAGCCCCGGCTTATAGTCCCTTTGCAGAGGACGCCGGGTTGTTGGGTGGAGGAATTACCCTCAGTGTTATGGAGCATCAATACCACTCCCAACAGATCTACGGGTTACACGCCTTTCTTCATGGTTTACGGAGCAGAGGTGGTTCTCCCTAGTGACATCTGTCACGATTCACCTCGTGTGGTGGCTTATGTTGAAGCTGATAATGAAAAAACACGTCAGGATGCTATTGACCTGTTGGATGAGGAGCGTGACCTCGCGGCGGCTCGTTCGGCGATTTACCAGCAAGATCTGCACCGTTATCATAGCCGCCGGGTTAAAACCAGGACCTTTCAAGAAGGCGATTTGGTGCTCCGGCTTATCCAGGATCAAACTGATATGCACAAGCTATCCCCACAATGGGAAGGACCCTTTGTGGTCAGCAAAAATCTGAATAATGGGTCATATTACCTTATCAATGTTCGAGACCACAAGGACTCATGCACGTCGGATGAGGAGACACACCGGCCGTGGAATATTTGGCATCTTCGGCCTTATTACACCTGAGCCATTGGCTCTTGTGATGTACATATTTTTACAATGTATATATTATGATGAATATAATAAAGCCGGCATCCCTGATAATTCAGGGCCTCGGTCGTTTCATTTCTGAGAATAATGAGTCTTTATTGTCACATCATATGATCACTTGGGGGCTTCCTGCTCATTGAGCATGACTATGACTACCCTCTTGATCCGGCTTGTACGCCATAATTACCAAATACTTGGGGGCTTCCTGCTCATTGAGCATAGCTGTGACTACCCTGCTAATCTGGCTTGTACGCCTGGAATGAAATATTACTTGAGGGGTCTTGTTAATGGACAGAGCTTTGATGACCCTAGTAATAGGCTTGGACGCCTGGTGTATTCACCAAAAAATCCGAGTTATCCTGCCTTTGTAAGTCTGCCACTCTGCCCAGGTAATCCTGGTATGACTCATCGTACTCTTGACAGACAATCTTATAAAGACCCTGAACTTGTCAAATTTAGAACGACGACTGGTCATGGGAGGCCCAGCTTACAAGGTTTGAATGAAGGTTTAACTCAGCGACTGTACGGCCCTTGAAAAGCACTTGACTTTGAGGCTTGGCAGCCTATGAAAGCCTTGATTTTTATTTATATTTGAACATTTTTTTAGATTCATCTCTTGTGACATGTTAATACATGGTTGAAAACCGATGAGGGCTCTGTTGCCTTATGGTTCATATATGAATATATCCGGTGTTTGTTAACCCGGCCTAGCTTTGGACTTTAAGTCGCCAGCATGTGATTATCTTGTGCTTAGAGTACTGGCTCTAAGCTTTGGGATGTTACCCCTTGATGCATATCGATCAATTGAACAGGGCGTTGTGCTCTCAATTTTTGGGTTGTAACCTTCATTGCACAGGTATGATAAGCCGGAAGTATGAGAAAATATCACAGGTATGATATTTTGTTACGATTATATGAGGTTGTGATTAAACCGGACCTGGTTATGGACTGTTAGGGTCACCAGTGGTTTTTATATGGGGTATTGTGACCCACCCTGGGGTCAACCGCCAGGGCACTTGTGATCTCTTTGTGTGCAGGAAAAATGATAAATCTGATCTGCATAATTGATGATATCATGAGCATAAAGTGGCAGATCTTTAACTGTTGGATCAGCAGTGTTATACAAACAAAATGTGCACGATGGCACGGCAGAATATAACTAGCTTATTACATGGCTCCGCGAGCCCAAATGATTGAGTGTTTTTTTCAAGCAATGCTTGATGTTGAAAGTTGAGAACCGTCCAGCTGATTAGTTCTCCTGGTCTTGGCGGTTTGAAGCTTCCGGGTCATCCCGCGCCGGTTCTTCTTCTCCCTCCACCGTCTGGAAGTCAGGCGATCACCAATTGATGCCAGTCAAGGCTTGGAATTCAGCTTCATCATCGATAAGCTCAGATGGATCGATTTCAGGGGGAAAGTGTGCTTACGACTTGGAGGGACAAGATCTGCAATCTTGTAAGCCGGCATGGGCATTTTCTGGTTCTCTGCGGTATAAGCCGCCTGATATTTGGTCAGATCTGTTTCTTCAGAAAGCAGGCTCGCCAAGGGACGCATCTCCTTCACACACGCAGCAAAATCTTTCTTCTCAAAAGGAGACCCGTCCTCTTTGAAACTAGGGCAGCCAGTGGCTGCTACCTCTTGAGCATGCGTTGGTTTCCCTTGAAGAGGAAAGGGTTATGCAGCAAAGTAGCGTGAGTATTTCCCTCAGTTTTTGAGAACCAAGGTATCAATCCAGTAGGAGACTAGACGCAAATCGCCTAGTACCTGCACAAACAATCAAGAACCTTGCAACCAACGCGATAAAGGGGTTGTCAATCCCTTCACGGCCACTTGCAAAAGTGAGATCTGATAAAGATAATAAGATAAATATTTTTGGTATTTTTGTTGTATAGATTGGAAAGTAAAGATTGCAAAATAAACAGCGACAGAAATTGGCAAGTTGATGATAAACTAATATGGTGTAAAATAGACCAGGGGCCTTAGGTTTCACTAGTGGCTTCTCTCATGATAGCATATATTACGGTGGGTGAACAAATTACTGTCGATCAATTGATAGAAAAGCGCATAGTTATGAGAATATCTAGACATGATCATGAACATAGGCATCACGTCCGTGTCAAGTAGACCGAAATGATTCTGCATCTACTACTATTACTCCACACATCGACTGCTATCCAGCATGCATCTAGAGTATTAAGTTCATAAGAACAGAGTAACGCATTAAGCAAGATGACATGATGTAGAGGGATAAACTCAAGCAATATGATATAAACCCCATCTTTTTATCCTCGATGGCAACAATACAATACGTTCCTTGCTTCCCCTGCTGTCACTGGAAAAGGACACCGCAAGATTGAACCCAAAGCTAAGCACTTCTCCCATTGCGAGAAAGATCAATCTAGTACGCCAAACTAAACCGATAATTCAAAGAGACTTGCAAAGATATCAAATCATGCATATAAGAATTCAGAGAAGAATCAAATATTGTTCATAGATAATCTTGATCGTAAACCCACAATTCATTGGATCTCAGAAAACGCACCGCAAAAAGTATTACATCGAATAGATCTCCAAGAACAACGAGGAGAACTTTGTATTGAGAACCAAAGAGAAAGAAGAAGCCATCTAGCTAATAATTATGGACTTGAAGGTCTGTGGTAAACTACTCACACATCATCAGAGAGGCTATGGTGTTGATGTAGAAGCCCTCCGCGATCGAATCCCCCTCCGGCAGATCGCCAGAAAAGGCCCTAAGATGGGATCTCATGGGTACAGAAGGTTGCGGTGGTGGAGAAGTGGTTTCATGGCTCTCCTGGATGTTTTTAGGGTATAAGAGTATATATAGGCGAAAGAAGTAGGTCGGTGGAGCAACGAGGGGCCCACGAGGGTGGGGGCGCGCCCTCCTGCCTCGTGGCCGCCTCGTTGTGTCTCTGACTTCCACTCCAACTCTCCTGGATTGCGTTCATTCTAGGAAAGATCCTCGCGAAGGTTTCGTTCCCTTTGGATTCCATTTGATATTTCTTTTCTGCGAAACACTGAAATAGGCAAAAAACAGCAACTGGCACTGGGCATCCGGTTAATAGGTTAGTCCCAAAAATAATATAAAAGAGCATATTAAAGCCCATTAAACATCCAAAACAGATAATATAATAGCATGGAACGATCAAAAATTATAGATACGTTGGATACGTATCAGTGGCTAGCTCAGCCCGGTCTAATTCTGACTGATATGCCTTTGCCCGGCTTAAAGCCGTGATGGCACCAGCTCTCGCAGCTGATCGTTTGTTTTCTTCAATACGGGCAGGCAGGATAGAAAGTTGGCTTAAAACGTTGCTGAGAAGAGATGGAGCTTGATTACTTGGGGAGATGGTGGCTGTCGTACGCTAAGCTCCGGTGTATAGTTGTTCTACTAATGTATAAACCGCCTTGAGCTTTGTCAGTATTTCCTTCCCAAGATTGCTGCTTCGGGGACCTGCATGGCATATTATAATTAAGTCACCTGACGGTTTATAACATGGAGGGTGACCTCCTCTAATATAACAGGTCTTACCAAAGATATCAAAAGTCATCTGATTGATATGGTGCTTCAAGCCAGTAAGTTCCGTGGTGACCTCCTCTAATGAGGCCTCAGCCTTTTCAGCTCTCTTGATTAGGGAAGCCTTCTCTTCAGCCCAGGCGGCTTTCTTAGTATTAAACTCAGTTTGGAGATTTTCATTTTCATCCAAGCCAAACTTGAATTTGGAGTCAGCCTTCCAGGTTTCCGTTTCTTGTGCTTCAAGTCGGGTTCTTAAATCAGTCAGCTGAGATTGAAATTGACTGGATGCTTCTTAAAAGAACAAGTCGAAACAAGTATGCACAGTTATAAGGCAGTATATATTGAAAGTCCCAAGCCCTTTGCAAGCAATAGCACTTGGCACTTGGGGGCTAATGCGTGCAGAAAGTTTCTTTATGCCACAATACATTTTGCTAAGTCCCAAGCCTTTTGCAAGCAATAGCGCTTGGCACTTGGGGGCTAATGCATACGCAGTTTTCTTTTATGATGCAATGGCAGATGACCCTGGTTCACAATTTTTCAAAAGTTAACCCGGTTTGCACGAGTGACTAGATGAGATTTTTTATCTGACAATGATAAGTCCCGATTTATTCATATGGATTCAACCGGCCCTTGGTGGATACAGCGGCAAAGTTGATCATTATTGCTGAAGACCCAGCTCAACTTAACAGCTTAAGCCGGCCCTTGGGGACTACAGGTGCAAAATTGATTATAGAAAGTCCCGGCTTATCTTGATAAGCTTAAGCCGGCCCTTGGGGGCTACAGGTTTCGATTCAGATGCATAGGCTAAAGGCTATCTAATAAGTCTATAGTCTATTCTATTCTATCATATTCAGTAGACTTTGGGACTAAAGGAATATACCTTATATAAAAGCAAGAATTGATACCTCATGTTTCTGATGCATGTTCTTGACCATGTCAATCTTCAGATCACGGCTACTGTGTATTTGATTAAGATAGCCGGAGAGGATTTCGCTAATACTCAAATGAGAATAGTTGGCCATGTCAAATTTGACCTTGCGCTTTTCAATCATTTCTTCCTTCGCAGAATGTTTTGCTAGGGCAATAGGATTCGCCGGTTCTTCGAAACCAGTGCTAGTGATCATAATTTCTTCACTGTCTGGTTCTGAAGGCTTGACTGGGCTTGGCGGTTCCGTGCCCAAGGGGCAACAACTATATGATCAGCAGAGGTACCATGATTTTCTGGTGGCGGGTTATCGGCAGGTTCCTCCAGTTGTTGCACAGAGGCTTCAGAAATGGGTGCATGCTTTTCCGGTTCATAAGTCTTGGGATCCTATGTTGGCTTGAATATCTTAGCCTTTTTGCTAGGCTTTGCTTTCCCGCTGCAAGAGGATTAAAAAAGTCAGTATGAGTTTATAGATGTTGAAAAGTTCAGATTAAGTTGGTACCCAGGGGCAGTCTTAAAAGCTGGAAGCAGAGTCTGAGATGAATCGCTAGATGAAGAGTGAGAGGTCACCTGGTAATTTGAGTCAGAAGGAATAAGTGTTTGATGCATAAAATCTACCTGAGAACAAAATAAGAGTTCGAATTTTTGGAAGTACCTCATCCGCCACTTGCGTGGGGCTGGCATGTTGCGCAAGCCGGGGGAAAGTTCTCAGCCTCCACTGGTCCGGGTTTTGCGCCGGTTCTCATGCTGTTGTTGCTTCAAAATAAAGTTGGGATCCAAGTGAGCTAAAGGGTTAGAAAACCTTACTTTCCGGACCACTCGTCTAATTTTCTGGCTTGGCAAGGGCTCTGAGTCGGAGGAAATAATAGTTACCTCGTCATCACCCTCTTGGTTGTTTTCCGCATCATCCTGATAGCAATCAGAGTCAATAAGATGGATGAAAGAAGAGCCAAGAGAATCAAGGTCTACCTCCAACTCATCATCATCTTCGTCCAAATTGAACATATCAAAAGCAGTGGATTTCTTCTTGTTTTTCTTCACGAGTTTGATCTTAGCCCTGGCCCTCTTGGCGGCTTTTTCATCATATTTTTTATCCCAAAAGGCGGATTTAGCCTGCAACAAATTACAATAAAGGTTGGGGAATTCCAGGTTCTGTGAACAATGAAGTAAAGTATATAAATCGGACAGACTTACATCTGGTGCCGGGTTGAGTGTGCAGAAGGGATTTAACCCCACTAGGGCGCAGCTCTCTAAACTTTCATTGAGAAGAGTCTTGGTCATATCATTGATAGCTTTGTCAGTCAAACGCGTTGAACTGTAACGCAGTGAGTCTTTGGTGTCACCGGTATATGCGCACATTAAACCGGACCGCCGGCTTAAAGGTATGATCCTCCAAGCTACCCAGCATCGAACCAGATCAACACCAGTCAATCCATTGCCCAACAGTGCTCTAACCTTTGAGAAGGTAGGCGCAAGTTTGGCACGTTCAGCAGTGGTGAGCCGGTCGGGGAGAGGATGCTTCGGTTTGAGCTGTTGGTCACGGAAGCCGGGCATGGGGTTCTCATCAGCAGGAGAAGTATCTTTGCAGTAGAACCAAGTTTTATTCCAATCCTTGGGATGGCTTGGAAGTTTAGCATAAGGAAAAATGGCGTCTCTGCGTCGTTGAATTGAGATCCCTCCAAGTTCCTGACTGGGCCCATCAGTGAATTCATTTTGGCGGTTCAAGTAAAAGTACTATCTAAAGAGTTCAACACTAGGTTCCTCTTGAAGGTACACTTCACAGAAGACTTGGAAGTTGCAGATATTTGACACAGAAATGGGACCAATGTCTTGAGGATGAAGCTGAAAAAAATGCAGAATGTCACGGAAGAATTTTGACCCGAGCGGTGAGAAGCCCCGGTTCATATGATCAGTGAAAACAATAACTTCATCATCCTGTGGTTGAGGTCTTATTTTGTTTGGTTTTGGAACCCGCCAGTGAATGATGTTTTTTGCTGGTAAGAAGCCAATCTTGACATAATCCTGGAGCATCGCCTTGGTGATAATGGACGGGACCCAGTCGCATGATGTGATGGTCTTAGTCATGGTTGGATGCACAACCTACACAAGGCGATTTAAGATGTTATTAAACCGGCAGATGTCTGGCGAGTTACAAATTATCGTTTAATTCGCTGTGCAAGGCTAATGGTTATGGAGATATGGTTCAAAGCATGCAGTTGTTAAGCCAGAAGGATATCGCAGAGTTATTAACTATGAAGTAAATAATGGCAGCTTAACGGGGCCTAATGATATATAATGGGTCATGGTTTATGTCATAAGCCGCCATGGCAGTGTTGGTGTTTCAGATCTGTCAAATGAAAAATTTGCTAAGTGGTGGACAAACAGATTTCGCAAGATAAAGCTATAATTTTGGATCTATGGCAGTTCAGAAAAGCAGTAAAATTCTAACCTAAGGTGGCGGCAGTGGAAAAGTGTGGGTGCTCTAGTGAGATCTTTTATGAATAGATGCGATTCTAATGACAAAAACGAGTGCTAAAACTACTTCCGCGCAAAGCTTATGACTTATCTAGATCAGAAACTATTGAAGTTCAAGAAAACAACGAAGAACGGCAAGAACACCGATGAATGGCCCAAACTCTAATAAGATCTGAGATGAAAAGGGGAGGTGCACTTAAAGGTGATGAGGAGCAGCGGTGGCGCACCGGAGTTTTCTGGTCCAACCAGGTTGATGCAGCGGCCAGGGTTGAAGCAGCGGTCGAAGGTCGCGCCGGCGGAGCTCGAGTACTGGTGCGGCTGTGCAAAGGAGGAAGATGAAGGAGGAAACGAGGGGGGAAATGATAAAGACCCCCGCCCCTATTTATAAGGGGGTGGATATAAGGCATGCGCGTGAATCGAGGAGGTCGAAATTATCATGTGGCTATATGGACGCCTCGATTCTCGGGACGTTTATTAAGATAAAGACCAGTTAAGATGTTCTGGGCCATGTGCGAAGTTAATGCAAAGTGACTTCATGGTGGTTTAAGAAAATTATGTGAGCTGACGTCATGGCGGGTTACAGCAAAGTTCAACAAACAAGGCGATGCATTATTTTTGACAAGTCAGGTATTGAAGATTGATGTGAACAAGTTCAAATCAACCTGGGGCCTAATGTTGGGGATATGACTAATGGGTATGAGCCGCCCAGAAGGGGTCGGTTCATACCAGTGGCGACCTATCAATGAAGATGGCGGATCATGCAAGCCCGTTGACGGCCCAAGACCCGGAGGCGACTTGAGGCCCAAGAGGATGAACCGCCATAAGTGTATGACTTGTTTTGTAAGGCAAGCGTCGCTAGTCATCGAGCCGGACACATTGTGTATGCGCCAGCCGGGACTCCGTGAGCCGTCGGGCATCAACCTGTGTATATAAAGGGACGACCCGGCGGCGGTTTAGGGAAAGAAACAAGAGATCGAGAACTTGGTCAAGCGTATTCGCTCCCTGGTAATCGAAACCCAAGTAATACAATCCCAAACTGGAGTAGGCCTTGTTACCTCCACTGCGAGGGGCTGAACCAGTACAAACTCCCTCTGTCCTTTCTCCTGATTAACCCCTTTAAGCTAACCTGGTTGCGATGGCTCCACGATTAAGTCCTTCCGCTAGGACATCTGCCGTACAATTCCTAGACAAGATGCATGTTGGATAGCGGTCGATGTGTGGAGTAATAGTAGTAGATGCAGGCAGGACTCGGTCTACTAATCTTGGACGTGATGCCTATATACATGATCATTGTCTTGGATATCATCATATTATTTGCTGTTCTATCAATTGCCCAACAGTAATTTGTCTACCCACCGTTGCTATTTTCTCGAGAGAAGCCACTAGTGAAATCTACGGCCCCCGGGTCTATTTTCCATCATATACTTTCAGATCCATATTGTCGATTGCCTTTTCTTTTATTTGCTTCTTTTATTTTCAAATCTATATTATCAAAACCCCAAAAATACCTTGCTGTGTTTTATTTACTTTTATTTGCATTTATCAATCTACTACAATTTTATCCTATCCTTGCATCACTTTTTGGCACCGCTACCCAAAAGGGATTGACAACCCCTTTAACGCGTCGGGTTGCAAGTATTTGTTATTTGTGTGCAGATAGCGTTTACGTAGTGTTGCGTGGTTCTCCTACTGGTTCGATAACATTGGTCTCATCACTAAGGGAAATACCTTACCATTGTTGTGCTGCATCCTCCCTTATTCCTTGGGGAGACACCGATGCATCTCAAGTGACATCAGCCCTCTCTTCGCCGACATCACAGTCCGGCCCATGGCCGACCGGTCGGCAAGAGGTAAAGGCCAGAGCGTTGTCACACATGATAAAGTTAAGGGGAGAGCCCGGCATGGTCGATCCGGTACCCTTTCCTATTACCTCATCTACCGCCGCACGGCCGGCTGTGCGCGGCTGGCTTCGCCGTCTGCCGCCAGCCGACCCAGTGGGTGTTTCACTCGCGCTCAACGTCCAAAAAAAGCCTAAGTATTGTCCACCTCTTCCTAAGGCCGAAGCCCAAGGCATAGCTAGCTCCTAGCTATCCACTAGTGGGGAGGAAACCAAGTGGGAAGTTGAACGAGATAAACAGCCTAAAAAGACAAGTGCAAGAGCAAGCACACATGCATATATATACATAACGAAAGGCCCATGGCCAGGAGTTCATTACACAAACTACACCCCCAGTGGGGGGACCTACTACCTAACTTAAGTTTGAGTACAGGAAGATAAAGGGCAGCCTAGGCGGCATCCGTGCCGGCTTCTGTCCCCGCCGCCTCCTCCGGGGTGGAGCAGCCGCCACGCCGGCTCCAAGGCGCGCCAGCTCCTCGGTCGTGGCGGTGTCATCCAGCGCCGCGACACCATCATCGGGGTAGGCACCTGACTCGGTATAGCTGCCCTTCAGGTCATCAGGCAGCAAGCCAAATTCGTCGGCCGGGATCTCCGCACCATCTTCCGTCCGCTTCAGGATGAACTCGTCATGCGGGGCAAAGGACGCAAGGTAGCTGGCCCGCGCCGCGACCTCCGTCGCTTGCGGGACTAGTTCCTCCTCTGCCCCAGCACGCTGAGCAGCCAGCTGGCTGCTACCTCTTGAGCTTGCGTTGGTTTTTCCCTTGCAGAGGAAAGGGTGATGCAGCAAAGTAGCGTAAGTATTTCCCTCAGTTTTGAGAACCAAGGTATCAATCCAGTTGGAGACAATGCAACAAGCCACCGAATACCTGCACAAACGAACACCAACTTGCAACCAACACGACAAAGGGGTTGTTAATCCCTTCACGGTTATTCGCAAAGTGAGATCTGATAGAGATGGATAAACGTTGAAGTAATATTTTTGATATTTTTGGTTTATGGAACGGAAAGTAAAGATTGCAAACTAAAGGAACATCGACAGCAATTGGTAAGTTGACGGGAAACTAATATGATGTAAAATAGACCCAGGGGCCATAGGTTTCACTAGAGGCTTCTCTCAAGATAGAAAATATTACGGGGGGTGAACAAATTACTGCCGAGCAATTGATAGAAAAGCACAAAGTTATGACGATATCTAAGGCAATGATCATGAATATAGGCATCATGTCCATGTCAAGTAGACCGAAACGGTTCTGCATCTACTACTATTACTCCATACATCGACCACTATCCAGCATGCATCTAGAGTATTAAGTTCATAAAGAACGGAGTAACGCCTTAAGCAAGATGACATGATGTAGAGGAATTAACTCAAGCAATATGATGAAAACCCCACCTTTTTATCCTTGATGGCAACAATACAATACATGCCTTGCTACCCCTGCTGTCACTAGGAACCGACACCGCAAGATTAAACCCAAAGCTAAGCACTCCTCCCATTGCAAGAGAAACCAATCTAGTTGGCCAAACCAAATCGATAGTTCGAAGAGACTTGCAAAGATATCAAATCATGCATATAAGAATTCAGAGGAGATTCAAATAATATTCATAGATAAGCTGATCATAAATCCACAATTCATCGGATCTCGGCAAACACACCGCAAAAGAGTATTACATCAAATAGATATCCAAGAACATCGAGGAGACCTTTGTATTGAGAATAAAGGAGAGAGAATAAGCCATCTAGCTACTAGCTATGGACCCGTAGGTCTGAAGTAAACTACTCATGCTTCATCGGAGAGGCAATGGTGTTGATGTAGAAGCCCTCCGTGATTGAATCCCCCTCTGGCAGGATGCCGAAAAAGGCCCCAAGATGGGATCTCACGGGTACAAAAGGTTGCGGTGGTGGAAAAGTGGTTTCGTGGCTCCCCTGAATGTTTTTGGGGTATAATAGTATATATAGGAGGAAGATCTAGGTCAGGGGGTCTACGAGGGGACCACAGGGTTGGGGCGCGCCCTACCCCCTGGGCGCGCCCTCCACCCTTGTGATCGCCTCGCGTCTCTTCTGACTTGCACTCCAAGTCTCCTGGGTGTCTTCTGGTCCAAGAAAAATCATTGCGAAAGTTTATTCCGTTTGGACTCGGTTTGGTATTCCTTTTCTATGAAACTCTAAAACAAGGAAAAACAGAAACTGGCATTGGGCTCTAGGTTCATAGGTTAGTCCCGAAAAATCATATAAAATTGCATATTAATGCATATAAAACATCCCAAACAGATAATATAATAGCATGGAACAATCAAAAATTATAGATACGTTGGAGATGAATCAAGCATCCCCAAGCTTAATTCTTGCTCGTCCTCGAGTAGGTAAATGATAAAAACAGAAGTTTTTATGTGGAATGCTACCTAACATATTTATCCATGTAATTCTCTTTATTGTGGCATGAAAGTTCAGATCCATTAGATTCAAAACAGAAGTTTATATTGACATAAAAACAATAATACTCCTAGCATACTAAAAAAATAATTATGTCTTTTCAAAATAACATGGCCAAAGAAAGCTTATCCCTAAAAAATCATATAGTCTGGCTATGCTCCATCTTCATCACACAAAATATTCAAATCATGCATAACCCCAATGACAAGCCAAGCAATTCTTTCATACTTTTGACGTTCTCAAACCTTTTCAACTTTCACACAATACATGAGTGTGAGCCATGGACATAGCACTATAGGTGGAATAGACGGTGGTTGTGGAGAAGACAAAACAAAGGAGGGAGATAGTCTCACATCAACTAGGTGTATCAACGGGCTATGGAGATGCCCATTAATAGATATCAATTTGAGTGAGTAGGGATTGCCATGCAATGGATGCGCTAGAGCTATAAGTTTATGAAAGCTCAACAAAGAAAACTAAGTGGGTGTGCATCCAACTTGCTTGCTCATGATGACCTAGGGCATTTTGAGGAAGCCCATCGTTGGAATATACAAGCCAAGTTCTATAATGAAAAATTCCCACTAGTATATGAAAGTGATATCATAGGAGACTCTCTATCATGAAGATCATGGTGCTACTTTGAAGCACAAGTGTGGCAAAAAGGATAGTAACATTGTCCCTTCTCTCTTATTCTCTCATTTTTCTCTTTTTTTGGGGCCTTCTCTTTTTTTTGGCCTTTCTCTCCCTTTTTTATTTCCTCACATGGGACAATGCTCTAATAATGAAAATCATCACACTTCTATTTACTTACAACTCAAAAATTACAACTCGATACTAGAACAAAAATATGACTCTATGTGAATGCCTCCGGTGGTGTACCAGGATGTGCAATGAATCAAGAGCGACATGTATAAAAAATGATGAACGGTGGCTTTGCCACGAATACGATGTCAACTACATGATCATGCATAGCAATATGACAATGATGGAACGTGTCATAATAAACGAAACGGTGGAAAGTTGCATGGCAATATGTCTCAGAATGGCTATGGAAATGCCATAATAGGTAGGTATGGTGGCTGTTTTGAGGAAGATATAAAGAGGCTTATGTGTGATAGAGCGTACCGTATCACGGGGTTTGGATGCACTGGCGAAGTTTGCACTAACTCTCGAGGTGAGAAAGGGCAATGCACGGTACCGAAGAGGCTAGCAATGGCGGAAAGGTGAGAGTGCGTATAATCCATGGACTCAACATTAGTCATAAAGAACTCACATACTTATTGAAAAATTCTATTAGTCATCAAAACAAAGTACTACGCGCATGCTCCTAGGGGGATAGATTGGTAGGAAAAGACCATCGCTCGTCCACGACCGCCACTCATAAGGAAGGCAATCATAAAACATCTCATGCTCCAACTTCGTTACATAACGGTTCACCATACGTGCATGCTACGTGACTCACAAACCTTAACACAAGTATTTCTAAAATTCACAACTACTTGCTAGCATGACTCTAATATCACCATCATCATATCTCAAAACAATCATAAGGAATCAAACTTCTCATAGTATTCAATGCACTTTATATGAAAGTTTTTATTATAAGTGAAGTACGAGAGTTCATCAATTTCTATAAAATAAAACCACCGCCGTGCTCTAAAAAGATATATGTGAAGCACTAGAGCAATTTTGCCTAGCTCAAAAGATATAAGTGAAGCACATAGAGCATTCCAATAAATCACGATTCATGCATGTCTCTCTCAAAAGGTGTGTACAACAAGGATGATTGTGGAAAACTAAAAGCAAAGACTCAAATCATACAAGACGCTCCAAGCAAAACACATATCATGTGGTGAATAAAAATATAGCCTCAAGTAAAGTTACCGATAGACGAAGACGAAAGAGGGGATGCCTTCCCGGGGCATCCCCAAGCTTAGGCTTTTTTACATGCTTGAATATTACCTTGGGGTGCCTTGGGCATCCCCAAGCTTAGGCTCTTGCCACTCCTCATTCCATAGTCCATCAAATTCTTACCCAAAACTTGAAAACTTCACAACACAAAACTCCAACAGAAAATCTCGTAAGCTCCGTTAGTATAAGAAAATAAATCACCACTTTTGGTACTGTTGTGAACTCATTCTTTATTTATATTGGTGTGATATATGCTGTATTACAACTTTTCCATGGTTCATACCCCCCGATACTAGCCATAGATGCATCAAAATAAGTAAACAACACGCGAAAAACAGAATCTGTCAAAAACAGAACAGTCTGTAGCAATCTGTATATTTTGAATACTTCTGAAACTCCAAAACTCCTGAGAAAATAGGAAGTCCTAGAATTTTTTTTCATTAATATTCTGCAAAAAGAATCAACTTAAAATCACGTTCCTGTGATTTATGAAAATTATTTTCGTGCATGCAAAAGTTTCTGTTTTTCAATAAGATCAAGTCAACTATCACCGTAGGTTATCCCATAGCTCTTACTTGGCACAAACACTAATTAAAACACAAAACCACATCTAACCAGAGGATAGATGAAATATTTATTGCTAAATAGAACCTAAAAGGCAAGAACGAAAATAAAATTGGGTTGCCTCCCAACAAGCGCTATTGTTTAACGCCCTTAGCTAGGCATAAAACACGAATAGATCTAAGTATTATCATCTTTGGCATGTTATCCATAAGTGGCTCTCATAATAGATTCATAAGGCAATTTAATTTTCTTTCTTGGAAAGTGTTCCATGCCTTTCCTTCACGGAAATTCAAATCTAATGTTTCCTTCTTTCATATCAATAATTGCACCAATCGTTCTAAGGAAAGGTCTACCAAGAATAATAGGACATGTAGGATGGCACTCTATATCCAGATCAATGAAATCTACGGGCACATAATTCCTATTCGCAACAATAAGAACATTATTAATTCTTCCCATAGGTTTCTTAATAGTGGAATCGGCGAGATGCAAATTTAAGGAACAATCATCAAATTCACGGAAACCTAACACATCACATAAAGTTTTCGGAATCGTGGAAACACTAGCACCCAAATCACACAAAGCATAGCATTCATAATCTTTAATCTTAATTTTAATGGTAGGTTCCCGCTCATCATAAAGTTTTATAGGGATAGAAACTTCCAAATTAAGCTTTTCTTCATAAGATTGCATCATAGCATCAACGATATGTTTAGTAAAAGCTTTGTTTTGATTATAAGCATGAGGAGAATTCAACATGGATTGCAAAAAGGAAATACAATATATTAAAGAGTAATTATCATAATTAAAGTCCTTGAAATCCAAGATAGTGGGTTCATTGCTATCTAAAGTCTTGACCTCTCCAATCCCACATTTATCAATTTTTGCATCACGGTCTAAAAACTCCGAATCATTGGGTACCTTCTAACTAAAGTTGACTCATCTCCAGTCCCATCTTTATCAAGATTTACATTGGAAAACAAAGATTCAATAGGAGTCACATCAATCACTTTAAGATCTTCATCATTATTTTCAGCCTCTAGTTTGGCGGCCGTTTGTTTACTAGAGTGGCTTGTTTATCAGAAATTTGACCTACCAAATTTTCAAGATTCGTAAACTGAGATCTCAAACCATAAAATTCTTTAGACATATCATCAAGCTCTATATTCATGTATTCCAGAAAACTTTTCTGCTCCTTGAGCTCGTTCCTAAAGAAATTATTCTGCTCAAATTGTAAAGACATGAAGCTTCTAACATTATTTTCAATTTCGTCTATCCTCCTAAGGTGAGGGTCAACGTTTTTTGGAGGAGACATGGTGACAAAGCAAGCAGTCCAGCACACGAGCACACAAAAAGCAAACAAAGAAGAAGAACGGAAGAGAGGCGAAGAAACGGCAAATATTTTCGAAAATCATTTTAGAAGTGGGGGAGAGGAAAACGAGAGGCGAATGGTGAATAATGTAATGCGAGGGATGAGAGTTTATGATGGGTACTTGGTATGTCTTGGCTTGGCGTAGATCTCCCCGGCAACGGCGCCAGAAATCCTTCTTGCTACCTCTTGAGCTTGCGTTAGTTTTTTCCTTGAAGGGGAAAGGGTGATGCAGCAAAGTAGCGTAAGTATTTCCCTCAGTTTTGAGAACCAAGGTATCAATCCAGTAGGAGACAACGCAACAAGCCACCGAATACCTGCACAAACAAACACCAACTTGCAACCAACGCGACAAAGGGGTTGTCAATCCCTTCACGGTTATTCGCAAAGTGAGACCTGATAGAGATGGATAAACGGTGAAGTAATATTTTTGGTATTTTTGGTTTATGGAACGGAAAGTAAAGATTGAAAAGTAAAGGAACAGCGACGGAAATTCGCAAGTTGACGGGAAGCTAATATGATGTAAAATAGACCCGGGGGGCATAGGTTTCACTAGAGGCTTCTCTCAATATAGAAAATATTACGATGGCTGAACAAATTACTGCTGAGCAATTGATAGAAAAGCGCAAAGTTATGACGATATCTAAGGCAATGATCATGAATATAGGCATCATGTCCATGTCAAGTAGACCGAAACGATTCTGCATCTACTACTATTACTCCACACATCGACCGCTATGCAGCATGCATCTAGAGTATTAAGTTCATAAAGAACGGAGTAACGCCTTAAGAAAGATGGCATGGTGTAGAGGAATTAACTCAAGCAATATGATGAAAACCGCATCTTTTTATCCTCGATGGCAACAATACAATAAGTGCCTTGTTGCCCCTGCTGTCACTGGGAAAGGACACCGCAAGATTGAACCCGGAGCTAAGCACTTCTCCCATTGCAAGAAAAACCAATCTAGTTGGCCAAACCAAATCGATAGTTCGAAGAGACTTGCAAAGATATCAAATCATGCATATAAGAATTCAGAGGAGATTCAAATAATATTCATAGATAAGCGGATCATAAATCCACAATTCATCGGATCTCGGCAAACACACCGCAAAAGAGTATTACATCAAATAGATCTCCAAGAACATCGAGGAGAACTTTGTATTGAGAATCAAAGAGAGAGAAGAAGCCATCTAGCTACTAGCTATGGACCCGTAGGTCTGAAGTAAACACTACAGGAATCAGGCACTTTGCCGTCCGCCATGGCGGACGGCAAAGGCATACATGGCGGACGGCAAAGGCCTTTGCCGTCCGCCAGCTGACGGCAACAGGTCCGGCTGAATAGGCTACGACAAAGGCTTCGTTGTCGTCAGCTGGCGGACGGCAAAGGTCCTGGACGGCACACGTGACAACGTCTGGCCGTTAGGGGGCTAACGGTGAGCTTTGCCATCAGCTGGTGGACGACAAAGACCATTGCACCTTTGCCGTCAGCCAGCGGACGACAAAGTAACCAAATAGGACAGCCCCCAGGCTGTACAGGGAGCTGCCACGTGGCATCTTTGCCGTCTGCTGGTGGATGGCAAATTTCTTTGCCGTCCGCCAGCGGACGGCAACGATCCTGTATAGCCCCTGTTTTTTCTTAAATTCATTCAATTTGAACACACAAGTTTCAACGCACAAATTTGAACACACAAATTTCACAAAAGACATATCCAACACACAAGTTTCATCATATATACATACATAACCAACACATAGTTCCATCCATACATGTTACAAAAGTTTCACATTGTTCATCCAACACCGTTATCCATCCATCCATATAACAAGTTCCATCCATGCAAGTTCATCGATACAAAATAAAAGCAGAAAGGGAAAAGAAGCACTCCATCCATGCAAGCTTCCGTGAATTAAATGAGATCTACAAAATGGGAAACAAGAAAGTTATAAGAAGAAGAAAATGGAGAAGAAGAAAATGGAGAAGAAGAAACTGAAGAAGAAGAAGAAGACTTGAATAAGAAGTAAGCATACTTAGGTAAAATGGAGCTAACCTACCTAATTATGTCATCTTTGAGTGAACTAAGCATATTATGCCATCTTGGTCATTTCGGAGCTAACCTAGGTAAACTAGGTCATTTTGGAGCTAACGTAGGTAAACTTGGTCATTTTGGAGCTAACCTAGGTAAACTAGGTCAATTTGGAGCTAACCTAGGTAAACTTGGTCATTTTGGAGCTAACCTAGGTAAACTAGGTCATTTTGGAGCTAACCTAGCTAAAATGGATCATATTGGAGCTAACCTAGGTAAACTTGGTCAATTTGGAGCTAACCTAGCTAAAATGGATCATATTGGAGCTAACCTAGGTAAAATGGATCATATTGGAGCTAACCTAGGTTAAATGGGTCATTTTGGAGCTAACTTAACTAATTATGCCATTTTTGAGTTAACTAAGCATAATTATGCCATTTTTCACACAAGTAAGCCAAGTGTATGTCATTATTGAGCAAACCTAGGAAACTAAGCATATTAGAGATAACTTAGCATATTAGAGCTAACTTATGTCATTTCGGAGGAAACAAAGCTAAGTATATAGAGATCATTCTGGAGATCTGACATACCTGACGTAGTTCACTCCTCATTCTTCTTCTCCTACTCCTTCCTCATCCTGATGCGCCAAGAGCGGCGAGGTGGTGGAGGCAGTGGGATGTAGTCTTCTACCACAATTGGCATGGTCATGTCGCCCGGCTGTGGGATCGCCGGCGCCACCACCATCGCGAGGTCATTGTCAGGCACCACCACCATCGCGAGGCCATCTTCAGGCAGCACCATCGCTAGGTCATCCTCAGCCACCACCATCTCTTGCCCATCGTCAGCCACCACCATCGCTACGTCATCCTCAGCCACCACCATCTGTTGCCCATCGTCAGCCTGCACCTCCTCATCCCCACTCTGCTCCTCTTCTTCCCCACTCCATTCCGGATCATCCTCACTGCTGCTTTTGCTGCAGCCAGAGTTGCTGCTGCTTTGGCTGTAGCCAGAGTCGCTGCTGCTGCTCCCATTGCCTGACCAAATGCAACAATGACCGTTAACAATCGATGTGAGACAAAGCAAAATGTAGAGGAAGAAGAGGCAGAACGTACTGGCATCATCGTCGTCCTGGTAGCGCATGTGACACATAGTCGTGTTGAACACCTTCACGGTGAGCATGGCGTCGCCGTCGTACCTAAAGAGAAGGAAGTACCAGTGCTGCAGGTCGTAGGCACGGTAGAACTGCTCCCAGCCACGACACAGGTACATGTGGTCGTACCTGATCACCAACTCCAGGTCCCAAAGCCTACGAAGCCCGCTGCCGGCCTGTCGCAGCTTCACATTCTTTGGCCGATGGCCGTCTAGCATCGTCATAAAAGTGCCAGGCAGCCTCTGCAGTTTGGGACAAGGAGTGATGTAGCAAACAGTAGAGTTATCATAATGAGATGGGTGAAGGGGAGATCTCTCCTTTTATGTACCTGCCTCTTGGAGGAAGTCCCAAGTATGATACTGAAGAACTCGAAAGCATCCAACTCGTAATCCGGTGTGGCAGAGCGGAGCCTGCGGTGACGGCCTCCCCCCATCTCTAATAAGCAGCAGAAGAGACCAATTAGTATCTAGCTAGAAACATATCTATAAACATAGAGCCAAGTTTCTAGACATGAAAGAAAACTGAGAAGAAAAAAAGCAATGCACTTGTGCTCAACAACATCAACAACACTTAATTAATTTGGTAGGTTAGTTGGCAATGGCAATTGGCACCCTTCAAAACTAGTTGGCATAGTAATTTAAAAATAGGGGAAAATACACTTCTTGTTCCTCCTCTTTATCTTCTTCTTCTTATTTTTTTCATCTTTCTTCTTAACCAAAATTAAACCTAAAGTTCCTTGTGGTGTGATCACATTGGAATACTTGTGGAAACAATCACAGTTGCACCATATTTTAGGTGGCTCTAGGTTCCACACACCAAGCAAACAAACATACCTCAAATCAGAAACTAAGGGTAGTGTCCTAAAATCAATTTACTTTGTATGCAAATCAGAACAAGTACCACATCACATTACCATAGGATCCTATTACAGAAAAGGTATGTAAATGCAAGCTGGGGTAAGGCATTATAACCATACTGCAATCTTATACTTGCTCAACTATGATCACAGAGACGCAACTAACATACGAGCTTGAGGCACACACACCTCAACAATGATGTTGCCACTTGCCAGGACTGTGACCGTCGCAGTCACTCCGATCAACACGGCCTCCTGTTTAGATTGAGAATATACTTTGATGCCTATGCTAGTGAGAAAGACACGCTAGACTTTCCTTCGGCTTGCTGAATGTATAGTTTGCCTTTCCGCAAAAAAGAAAAGAAAAAGACGGGTACAGTTTGCCTCTTATGACAGATTGCATAAGCAATATGCATGCCTTGTTGTTTTCTCAAATTAAACTAATTCGAGTGTTGCTGATTACTTCAACAAGTTCATGCTTAATTATTTCAATATTTTTTTAAATGCTTTATTATGTGTTGTTCTTGTAGGGGGCAGAATTATCATATTATAGGGAACTTATCTAGTTATATTAATATCGCTGACATGCTATCTCCTGAAAAAAGTAACACTGCATACTCAGGTGTGATCAGCAGCTGGATTATACACCATGCTCACATCAGTGCACCAACACCGCATTTCAGTAGCAGGCTACGCATCTTGAGCTACTGGTGTGTATCAGCAAGCTATCAGGTTCAATTCGCACGGACCCTAAGAACTTCCAAGTCTGGATGAGCTATCATAATCAATTTTTGCACTACAATATAAGGCTATCTGCTCTAAACCTAAACTAAACATAACCTAAAGTAAACCTAAACTAAACTTAAAATACAGAAACAAAAACAGAAAAACAAAATACAAGAGGTCTCACCGGGTGGAGGAGGGGGCGCCGGGGGGGTGGGGCGGCCGCGGTGGTGGAGGAGAAGGGCGCCTGGGAGGCCGGTGGAGGAGGGGGCGCCGGAGCGGCGGGGCGGCCGCGGTGGTGGAGCAGAGGGGCGCCGGGGCGGTCGGGTGGAGGAGGGGCCGCCGGAGCGGCGGGGCGGCCGCGGTGGTGGAGCAGAGGGGCGTCGGGGCCGCCAGGGTGGAGAAGGGGTGCCGCTGCGACGTGGGTGGCGTGGGGCGGCGGCGGCTCGGGCACGGGGTGGCGCGATGCGATGACGGGGATGGCGCGGGGCGGAGAAGGGGGTCACCGGGGCTGCTGGGGCGGCGCGGCGACGGGGGTGGCCCGGGGCGGCAGCGGCATGGGGGCGGGGTGGCGCGGGGCGGCGGCGGCTCGGGTGCGGGCGGAGAGAGAGAGGGGACAGAGAGATGTGGGGTGCGGGCGGGCGTCGATGGATTTTAGTTAGCGCATGGTTCTTTGCCGTCCGCCAGCAGACGACAAAGATCCTGGCTAACAGACGTTAGCTTGGCCACTTTCTTTGCCGTCTGCTAGCGGACAGCAAAGAAAGTGTCCGTTAGGTGGTTCTCGGTAGTGGGCCACCCTCATTCTTTGCCGTCCGCTAGCGGACGGCAAAGATTCTATGCCGTCTGCTGGCGGACGGCAAAGAGTTGGCTGACGGCAAACTTGGTCTTTGCCGTCAGCTCTTTCTTTGCTGTCAGCTTCTGTTCAGCTGAGGGCAAATAGGTTCTTTGCCATCAGCTAGCAGACGGCAAAGACTTGGCTGATGGCAAAGATCCTGATTCCAGTAGTGAAACTACTCACGCTTAATCGGAGAGGCGATGGTGTTGATGTAGAAGCCCTCCGTGATCGAATCCCCAAGATGAGATCTCACAGGTACAGAAGGTTGCGGTGGTGGAAAAGTGGTTTCGTGGCTCCCCTCGATGTTTTTGGGGGTATAAGAGTATATATAGGAGGAAGATCTAGGTCAGGGGGTCTATGAGGGGCCCACAAGGCCGGGGGGCGCGCCCTCCACCCTTGTGGCCGCCTCGCGGCTCTTCTGACTTGCACTCCAAGTCTCCTGGGTGTCTTCTGGTCCAAGAAAAAACATCGCAAAATTTTTAGCCCATTTGGTATTCCTTTTCTGCGAAACTCTAAAACAAGGGAAAAAACATAAACTGGCACTAGGCTCTAGGTTAATAAGTTAGTCCCAAAAATCATATAAAATAGCATATTAATGCATATAAAACATCCAAAACAGATAATATAATAGCATGGAACAATCAGAAATTATAGATACGTTGGAGACGTATCACTGGCCCAGGTTCATGCCTGGATACCACGACATCACAAACCGGAGCGCCATGTCCACGCCGGCCCAAGCTGTCAAAGCCCTCCAGGCCCCGAGGCGCGCCACGCCAGTCTCCAGCCATCGCGCCAGCCGGGTGACACTGTTAGGCACCACCGCGTCTAGCTAAAGGGCGTTCGTTATGTTCAAGCCGGCCTCAAACAGCCGGTTCATATGGTCCTCCACTGCCCCCAACCAGGTCTTGATGTCTACTACGCAACTTTATTCTTGTAGACACGTGTTTGGCCTCCAAGCGCAGAGTTTTGTAGGACAGTAGCAATTTTCCCTCAAGTGGATGACCTAAGGTTTATCAACCCGTGGGAGGCGTAGGATGAAGATAGTCTCTCTCAAACGACCCTGCAACCAAATACAAGAAATCTCTTGTGTCCCCAACACACCCAATACAATGGAAAATTGTATGGGTGCACTAGTTCGGCGAAGAGATGGTGATAAAAGTGTAATATTGATGGTAGAAATATATTTTTATAATCTGAATAAATAAAAACAGCAAGGTAGCAAATAGTAAATGAGCACAAAAATGGTATTGCAATGCTTGAAAATGAGGCCTAGGGTCCGTTCTTTCGCTAGTGCGATCTCTCAACAGTGCTAATATAATAGGATCATATAACCATCCCTCAACGTGCAACGAAGAATCACTCCAAGGTTCCTATCTAGTGGAGAACATAAGAATAAATTGTTTCTAGGGTACGAAACCACCTCAAAGCTATTCTTTCTCTTCGATCAATTCAAGAGTCCGTACTAAAATAACACAAAGCTTTTCTTTCCGTTTGATCTATCCTAGAGTTCGTACTAAAATAACACCAAAGCAAATTCAGATTCATAATATTCAATCCAACACAAAGAACTTCAAAGAGTACCCCAAGATTTCTAGCGGAGTAACAAAGACAAGAACGTGCATCAACCCCTATGCATAGATTACCCCAATGTCACCTTGGGAATCCGCGAGTTGAGTGCCAAAACATATATCGAGTGAATCAATATGATACCCCATTGTCACCACGAGTATTCAATTGCAAGACATATATCAAGTGTTCTCAAATCCATAAAAGTATTCAATCCACTAACAACGAAACCTCAAAGGGAAAAACTCAATTCATCACAACAAGATAGAGGGGGCAAAACACCATATGATCCGGCTATATTAACAAAGCCCGTGATACATCAAGATCGTGCAATCTCAAGAACACGAGAGAGAGAGAGAGAGAGAGAGAGAGAGATTAAACACATAGCTACTGGTACAAACCCTCAGCCCCGAGGGTGGACTACTCCCTCCTCGTCGTGGTGGCCGCCGGGATGATGAAGAAGCCCACCGGTGATGATTACCCCCTCCGGCGGAGTGCCGAAACGGGGTCTAGATTGTTTTTGGTGGCTATAGAGCCTTGCGGCGGCGGAACTTCTGATCTAGGTTAACCCCGAAGGGTTTTAGAATATTTGTGATTTTATAGGGTAAAGAGGGGGTGCGGGAGGCCACCGAGGTGGGCACAACCCACATGGGCACGCCTGGGCCCCCAGGCGCGCCCTGGTGGATTGTGCCCCCCTCAGGGCAACCCCCGGGTGCTTCTTTGGCCCACTGTTGGTCTTCTGGTCCATAAAAAATCTCCATGAAGTTTTGTTGCATTTGGACTCCGTTTGGTATTGATTTCCTGCTATGTAAAAAACAAGCAAAAAACAGCAACTGGCACTGGGCACAGGTCAATAGGTTAGTCCCAAAAAATGATATAAAGTTGCTATAAAATGATTGTAAAACATCCAAGAAGGATAAAATAACAGCATGAATACTTCGTAAATTATAGATACGTTGGAGACGTATCAGCATCCCCAAGCTTAATTCCTACTCATCCTTGAGTAGGTACATGATAAAAGAAATAATTTATGAAGTGTGAATGCTAGTAAAATGCATAAGTTTGATCAATGAAAATTTCAATCACTTTCCCTAGCATCATAACAGCAATTCTTTCTTATAAAACTTCTCATGTTATAGTAGCAACCAATTCACATGTTAAGGTTCAAATAATGAATTCTCTTGAAACTCAACAATCTATGTTCTCAGTCACCAAGCAATTGCAATTCAACTTATTCAACAGAGTCTAAGTAAGATCTCCACATAGTCAACCATCATATAGTCTTCTATGATTGCTAACACTCACCGCATACACATGAACAAAACTTTTCAACCGGACACATAGAAAGATAGGGGCTTATAATTTTTCCTCCCAACGCGCTCACCTCAAGGGTGATGTCAACAATAATAACTCATGCTACCCAATCCAACTGGATTGTGCCTAGATCTTTCCTCACCACATTTTCCTTCCAAAGGAGAAAAATAAAAAGGAATAGAGTGAAAAACTTTGACTCTTTGCATAAAAGTAAATACTGAAAAGTAAAAGACAGGCCCTTCATAGAGGGAAGCAGAGGTTGCCATGCGCTTATTTGTTTGTATGCGCAACCCCTTAGTGCAAAAGAATGTCACGTTATATTGCCCCTTATGATAGCAACCTCTGTTATGCAGTCCGTCGCTTTTGTTGCTTTGCCATCATAAGTTCGTACAATGCTCAATTTTCTCTTACACCAAATGATCTAACACTTTTAGAAGCAATTTTTATTGCCTTATTCCACCGATGACAACTTACTTGAAGGATCTTGCTCAATCCATAGGTAGGTATGGTGGACTCTTGAAAATAAAATTTCGATTTAAGGGTTTTTGGATGCACAAGTAGTATCTCTACTTGGTGCGGAATTTTTGGCTAGCAAAGATGGGGGCAAGCACCACATGTTGAAGGATCTATGACAATATGACTTCTATGTGAATATGAACAAACATAAACCATTACGTTGTCTTCCTTGTCCAATGTCAACAATTTTGGCATATAATATTTTGATGGGGGCTCACAATCACAAAAGATTTCCATGATAGTGTATTTGCATGTGAAAGTTCTCTTCCTTATACTAATTATTCGTGAATTGCTTATATGACCAGAATTGTGATTGTCAAGCCTCAAAAGATTCCACTTTCTAAACCCGATGTGAAGCTACCACTAGGCATGATATGATTTCAACTTCATGACATTCTATTTATTCAACAATTTACTCATAGGATATAAGTGAAGCACAGGAGCAATTGCAAAGAAAAGATCTTCGTTGATGGGATGTGAATGCCGCTTACTTAGCCTCCTTGGCAACTATTTGAGGACTCTATTTTATATAAAAACTTTCAGATCGAAGTATTTTATTAAAACAGCAATCAAAACAAAACAAAATGACACTCCAAAGATAGCATACATCATGTGAAGAATTAAAAACTTAGGCTCAACCGATACTAACCGATAATTGTTAAAGAAGAAAGGTGGGATGCCTACCGGGGCATCCCCAAGCTTAGATGTTTGAGACTTCTTGAAATATTATCTTGGGATGCCTTGGGCATCCCCAAGCTTGAGCTTTTGTGTCTCTGTAATTCGTCTTATGTCATAGTTTTCCCTAAATCAAAAGCTTCATCCACACAAAACTCAACAAGAACTCGTGAGATAAGTTAGTATAAACCAATGCAAAAACCTTATCATTCTCTACTGTAGTAAATCACTAAAATTATTATTTAGCATTTCATACTAAATGCCTCTGCATATCTAATAGTCCTATCCTCAAATAGAATCATTAAACAAGCAAACATATGCAAACAATACAAACATAACAACAATCTGCCAAAACAGTACAGTCTGTAAAGAATGCAAGAGTATCAACACTTCCCTAACTCCAAACATTATGAAATTCTACCACACTGTAGAGAATTTATCAGAGCTCATTTTGCAAAAAGTTTCAACATTTTATCACATTCTGACTTTTCTAGGAAATTTTTGCAACAGCGATAAACTTTCTGTTTTCAAACAGCAACATGTAGACTTGTAAACTAAGCATGGCAAAGGCTATGAATGCCACTTTTATTGAAATAAAAGATGCAAAAATTTATTCTAAATAACAACAAGCAAATCCTAACAAAATAAAATGACGCTCCAAGTAAAACTCATATCATGTGACGAATAAAAATATAGCTCCAAGTATGCTTACCGATAATGTTGGAGACGAAAGAGGGGATGCCTTCCGGGGCATCCCCAAGCTTCGTTGCTTGGATCTTCCTTGGATATTAACTTAGGGTGCCTTGGGAATCCCCAATCTTAGGGTCTTGTCACTCCTCATTCTCCTCTTATCGATATCTCACCCAAAACTTGAAAACTTCAATCACACAAAACTTAACGGAACTTCGCGAGATAGGTTAGTATGATAAAGAGCAAACCATTTCACTTTGGTACTGTCAAAGACAAGATTCATAATTGTTCTCACACAATGCCTACTGTAGCATATCATTTCCACAATTTATATTGAGCAATATAAGCCATAGAAACTAGAAAACAAGCAAACTATGCATTGAAAACAGAATCTGTCAAAAACAGAACAGTCTGTAATGATCTAGATAACTACCATACTTCTGCTACTCCAAAAATTATGAAAAAATTAGGGCCACGTGAGCAATTTGTATATTAAACTTCTGCAAAAAGAATCAACTCAAAACGGTATTGCAATGCTTGAAAATGAGGCATAGGGTCCGTACTTTCGCTAGTGCAACCTCTCAACAATGCTAACATAGTTGGATCATATGATTATCCCTCAAAGTGCAATAATGAATCACTCCTGATTTCCTATTAGCGGAGAAGATAGAAATTGTTCATAGGGTACGAAACCACCTCAAAGCTATTCTTTCCGATCGATCTATCCTAGAGTTCGTACTAAAATAATGCATGCTATTGTTTCTGATTGATCTAATCAAGAGTTCCTAAAATAACACCAAAGCAAATTCATAATCATAATACTCAATCCACAAAAAGAACTACAGAGAGACTCCAAAGTTTCTATCGGAGAAAAGATAATAAAAACGTGCATCAATCCCTATGCATAGATTACCCCAATGTCACCTCGGGAATCCGCGAGTTGAGTGCCAAAACTTATATCAAGTGAATCAATACGATACCCCATTGTCACCTCAGGTATTCATACCGCAACATATACATCATGTGTTCTCATATCTGAATATTCAATCCGACAAGACAAAACTTCAAAGGGCAAAGATTCAATTCATCACAACTAGAGTATAGAGGGGAGAAACATCATATGATCCATCTATATTAACAAAGCCCATGATAGAGATCACGAGAGAGAGAGAGATTTAAACACATAGCTACTGGTACAAACCCTCGGCCCCGAGGGTGGGCTACTCCCTCCTCAACGTGGTGGCCGCCAGGATGATGAAGATGGCCACCGGAGATGATTCCCCCCTCCGACAGGGTGCCGGAAAGGGTCTAGATTTGTTTTCGGTGGCTATAGAGCCCTGCGGCGACGGAACTTCTGATCTAGGTTAACCGCGAAGGGTTTTGGAATATTTGTGAATTTATAGGGTAAAGAGGGGGTACGGGAGGCCACCGAGGTGGGCACAACCCACCTGGGCGCGCCTGGGCCCCCAGGCGCGCCCTGGTGGGTTGTGCCCCCCTCGGGGCACCCCCCAGGTCCTGCTCTAGCCCATCTTGGGTGTTCTGGTCCATCAAAAATCTCCAGCAAGTTTCGCGGTGTTTGGACTCTATTTGATATTGATTTCCTGCGATGTAAAAAACAAGCAAAAAACATCAACTGACACTGGGCACTGGGTCAATAGGTTAGTCCCAAAAAATGATATAAAGTTGCTATAAATGATTGTAAAACATCCAAGAATGATAAAATAACAGCATGAATACTTCATAAATTATAGATACGTTGGAGACGTATCAGGTCTCGGCGGCGAGGATGAGCTCCTAAAAAGTCCAGGAGGCATGCTCATCAACATCCATCCCCGACCGCCTGCTGGTTGGCCCGGTGGGCGCGCACAGCCGCATCCGCCGACTCCTGTGTCTCGGGAAAAACCGTTGGCGACGGAACAAGGAAAGTTAGCCAAACAAGCAAAAGTTCTCAAAGGGGAAGAGAAAAAGTACTTACGGATGGAGGCCTCATCGAGATGTTGCACCTCGGCCAGCATCCCGTTCTCCCGCAGGGACCACGCGCGACCACGGCTCTCGAGGTCCCACTCAAGCTGAGTGCTCTTCTCGGTGGCCGTCTTTAGCTCCGCGTCCTTTGCAGCGACCGTTCCCCCGTACTCCTCCGCCAACCGGCTCAGCTCCGCCTGGTGGATGTCCGACGCCTTGGCCGCCTCCGCCACCAGCCGGTCCACCTCGGCCTGGAGTCGGTCACGGTCAGCGGCTGCCAGGTCACGCTGCTGGCCGGACTGGTCCAGCCGGGTCTGGAGCCCTGGCACCTTGGCCACGGTGGCTGCACAAAGAAGTTATAAGTCAAATACCAGAGCAAAGAAAGAAGAAGCTATTAAGATTCGACCCGGCTGCTCCGCAACCGGCCTGAAACTCGGGGGCTACACCAAGTGGGTGCGCTACCGCGCCCCCACTGGAAGCACGCGAGCTGTACCTTGGGACTGGCATAGCTCCCCATCCTTGGCAGCGAGCTGGGCAGTGACCCCGTCGTACCGGTCCAAGAGCAGGTTGTACGCATCCGCCCGCAGGTCATACAAGTGTTGCACGAGGACGAAGGTTGAAGAAGGAGAAAAGATGTCGGTAGAGACCCGACCCTGCTGTTGTGCAGCCGGCCTGGGCCTCGGGAGCTACACCCAGTGGGTGCGCTGTCGCGCCCCCACCAGAGAACGACTGAATCGAACAACGAAGCTATAGAAGCAGCAATACTTACTGCGATCGCCTACTCTAGGTGCCGCACCTGCTCCTACTCTCGGACGAAAGCCAGCAGACGGCCGTCCCGCCCATGGAGGTGCTGGCACAAAGCAGCCGCCGCCACATCCTCTCAAGTGTGCGACCCGAACATGATCTCGCCCATTCCCGTGCTGGGCCAGGTCTGTTGTGCCGATGTTCGGGTCGCGGAGCCGGCGATGGACCCGCTCACCACCGACGATCACATAGGGTTCTCGAGGGCCCACGGCTAGGCGACCACCATGGCGCCAGAATCCTGGTCGCGGCACCAGGGGCCACCGTCGTCTGCGCCTCGCTGGCCAATGCGGCGTCCGGCCCATAGTTCTCTCCTCCGAGCTCGCCCACGCTGGCCGGGTTAGCCTAGGGCGACGGGTCCACAAGAATATCCTCGTCGACCTATGACTCACCGTCAGTCGGCTCCGCCTGCTCGGCCCACTCACGCTCCTCCGCCGTCCGGGGCTCGAGGGCCATGACGTCCGACGTCGGGTTCCTCTCCCGCGCCGGCCAAGCCAGCTCCGCGGCGGTCCACCCCTGCGCCTGGGTAGCTCTTTCCCATGACTGGGCCGAGGCCTCCACGGCCCTCCTCGCTTGCTCCACCGCCTCCTTCTCCACCAGCTCCTGGTCCAGCCATGTGGCTCGCTCCACAGCGTTCGGTTTGAGGCCGGTTTGCCGAGCCATGAGGTCCTCCTACGCGGTTCGGTCCAGCTCGTGCTCTATGGCGCTGCTCTGGGTCCTCCGCCAGACGGTTTCCTCCCCAAACGCGGCTGCCATCGTCACCAGTGCCAGGTCGAGGGAGGATCTGCACGGTGCGGAATGAACGTGAGACAAGCACAGAGAAGTAGCAGGCAACGAGAAAGAGCCAAGTCCACTAACCCAATGACTGTGGGAATCACCCTCCTTGGCCCCATCGACGGGGGGAGCAGGCGTGTCTTCTTCACGACATTCTCCCCACGCGACGGCTGCATCGACGTCGGACGCTTCGCGATCGGCCATGGCTCGACCAGCTCCTTCCCGTGAGGCCGGCGATCGGTTGCCAGCTGGCGGGATGGCCCGGTTTCGGCTATCTTCCGCAACCGCCTTGGGGACGACGACGCTGGCATCCCCTCCCGACAGAGGCATTGCATCGTGGCCGTCAGTCAAGTCCTCATCGTCACCATCCGGCCAGTCGCGCAGGAGATCTGGAGGCGGAGACTTACCCGCATGACGTGCCCCGTCGTCTTCGGTGCCGGCTACACGCGCCCTGGCTGCCCCCTTGGCTTCGACACCGGCCCCATCTTCGTCCGAGTCGGGCAGGTCATCCAGCAGGACCAGCTGACTCGGCCTGGCGCGGGCTTGCTGGCTTGCAAACAACTGCAGCTCTCCCGTCGCGTTAGGGCGCAGGAACAACGTAGAAGTGGCAAAGAACCAGGGACTCACCACCGATGCCGAGTTCCGCCGGTCATAGGGTGCCTTCTCGAAGCGCCATGTCGCCCCATTCAGCCCGGCCTTGGAAATATTGTTGACCCGCTCGGCGAATTGGTCCGAGTTCACCTCCCGGGTCGACATCCGGCAGGGGTCACGCCGACCGCTCATCTCGCCTATCTTGTGCACCCAGCACTGCACAGGCAGCACCTGATGCGCGATGAAGATCGCGATGAGATCTGTCCCCATCATCACCCTGATCCGGCTGCAGATGTTCACTATCTCATGTGGCAGGTTCCGGGGCTGGTAGCCCCAATTCAGCTGGGCGTGCGGCAACTCGTTGACAAACGGCAGCAGATTTATGAGATCCACCGCCGGGTTGACGTTGCGCACATAGAAGAAAGACTTCTGCCACTTCTTGGCTGAGTCCTCGAGGGGCATCATGGGGAACAGCCCGTGCTATCGGCCGGTGATCACATATGCCCCACAATCGGACATGGTGCCAGCTGTCACCCCTTGCTGCTTGAGGAAGAAAAGATTCCCCCACAAGTTCGTGTTCAGCATCACGCCGAGGAAGCCCTCGCAGAGCGTGACCAAGTCGGCGAGCTGCACCACGGTGTTGGCACCCAAGTGATGTGGCTGCAGCTCGAAGAACTCAAGGAAGAATAGACTCGTGGGGAGGATGAACCCGCGTGCGAAGTGGGTGTAGAACTCCACATGCTCGCCCTCCCACGGCTCTGGTATCCTCTCCGCGCCGGGCGCACACGCTGAGACCGCCTCCGCCGGTGGCAACCACTTGGTGTCGCGGTGGTACTGGATGTCGCCCTCACCTATTTCAGAGCCCTCTGGCCACGCCATCGACGGAGCTCTCTAAGGGCGAGCGCGGTGATGAAGCAGAAGGAGGAAGGAACCGCGCGTGCGGCAGTCGGCGAGCGTTGCGGGCTGTCGCTCGGACTGCGAGCAAGCGTCGCAGCAAGGCTCCATCTGAGCTCTGCGGAGAAGAAGGCGAGGGGAAAGCGGGGGCACGTGCGTGGGCGTTTTTGCCACCCCTCCCCTTCCTCATTTATACCCGCAGGAGATCATGGGGGAGTGGGATCGTATGCGCCCACTATCCCCACTCCCCCGCATTAAGTGGGCACGTTACCCACAAGCATTAATTGCGTCGGGGAGCGCAACCGTCCCGTGCAGCAGTAATGAATCCCGCGCGCGGGGGCCGAGGGCGCTACTTGGTGGGGCCTATCCTGCTGCCCGTCCCGTCGCGCGCGTGCCCTGGTAGGGCTACCCCCGTCGCAGGACTGCACGTGGCGGCCCTCCGGCCCGTGGTAGGCGCGAATCGAGAGACAGCCCGGCGGACATTTCCGTTTCCTGTCCTGCCGAGTTCCGCGATCCGGCTTCCACAAGCCGGCATCCAGTCGGTGTTGTTGGCATCCACGACTTCGAAACCAGCATCCGGGTGGCCCACGCCGTCCGGCCTGGTGTTTCTACTTCAGCAACAAATCCTCGGCCCTCCTGCTCCAGGCCGGCGGGCCTTCACAGCTTCGGGGACTACTGTCGGGGGATGACCACCGGATAGGCAGCGGAACCCGGATCCCTTTTTAAAACATTAGGGCGGGAAGCGCCCCTCAACCCGGCAGATCGACGGTCGGCTCCCCAGCGCGAGCCGACTACACGTGGCATCCCGGCCGGCCGGCTAGCCACGGGTCAGCGGCCGTCCCATCCGGATATACGACGAGACAACTCCCCAAGTCTAGGCAGGCGTGGCAACAGTGCACCACCTACCTGCGCTGACCGAAGCGAGCGTGGCTACAACATCCCCCCGTACCGCCGACCAAGGCGGACAGCGACCGGGCGACCCGGCACTGTAGCCGTGCAGTGCCAACCACTCCTTGATGCCAGACAAGACGGGTCACAATGCCGTGTAGCTGGCGGGCCCATGCCCAGCGGGTCCTACGGCTGGCCCCGACACAATGATACCAAGGCCCCACGCCCATGTAACATTACCATTGTAACCCCGGGGGGCGCCTATAAGACCCCCCGGTGCCCATCGATGCAAGGGGTCAGCTCTTAGATCACCCCACCCGAAAAACACACACACACACACGCCTGAGGCAAGGCAGAGGACCAGCTCCCTCTTCCTCCCCGCCCCAAACAGCTCCAGGAGCAACCTTGTAGCCCTTGTGCTCTCCATATTACATTCGGCATGACTAGGAGTGTTACCTTTCTGGAGGGCCCCGAACCTAGGCACGCCTCGTGTCACACACTATCGCGTGCCAACCTCGCCTCCGGAACCCACCGGCGTCCTCATGCAGCCCCCCACTTTTAGCCATCCCATGGCATCTGCTGTGAGATCACCACGACAATATGTTTACTTTCTCTAACATGCATACGCAATGTAAATTGTGGTGAGAATATTATCATCATCAACTACATTATGGCAAGAATATTATCGTCATCAACTTGACGTACTGACTAAGGGTACACATATGGTACATCAAGAGTTCGAACAGCTCATTCTCTTACTTCAGATGTACTACCAAGCTCAAGCACATCAAAGAGAAAGTAGGTTCAACTGGTGAGTAGGAGAACTCTTTTCAAAAACACATCCTTAATTTATAAGACTGCATTTGTTCACCCTACCACCGTATAATGCGGCAGATGCATCTACATTTTGGAATTCTTCCATATGTTGTAACTTGTATATATTTTTCTGTAGGAAAAGTTAGGATTCTCAAATGATGGCCTTACTGCAAGTCCTGGGGCCCATAAACAACAATCGAAAGCAGTCATCAATTCTGTGGCACTACAGTAGGAAGAACCAAAAGCCATCAAGCGTGCCCTAGCAAACCAGCATGACAATCTTGATGCTATGAAGAAGGTCCTAACATGGCAGCACCTAGAACTTGAAGTTATCAAGAAGGCCCTGCCATGACAGCAGCAAGAACATGAAGCTGTGAAGCATCTCCTATCAGATGCGTAGCATGAACTTGAATCTGTGAAGATTATCCTTGGAGCAGCAAAAAGTAGTTGAAGATGTCAACAAGGCCCTGCCAGAGCAGCAAGATGAAATTGAAGATCTGAAATTGGGCCTGTTAGATCTGCTTAACCATCTTGGATCTATATACACTGCCCTTGTAGAGTAGCAGGAAGAACTTGAAGTCGTCAAGAATCTGAAGGAAGAGAGAACTTTGGTTGTTGAAAAGAGGCTTGATGATCTTGATTGAATGCTTAAGTTCATTGCCAAAACTGCGTCGCCACAATCCATCTCAACATCTGAAGAAACACCCATATCATAATGGTGCATGTTTGATGGTCATGAAACTGAGTCATGTGTCTAATTTTATACTATGGTTTTATTCCATGGTTGGTTGTTGTAATGTCTTAGACAGACTGTTAGACAATTGTCAAGTTTTATGTTTAATAAAAGCAGTGAGAGCTGAATTTACATTAAAATTCAAATTTTTCACAAATTCATATTAAAAAATTATTTTTTTGTATCAAATATGCCCATTAATTGCAATCCAAAACAAATTGACCGTGCCTACAAACTATGACGGTTATGCATGTTGTCACCAGCGTATGAACCCACATGTAAGAAGCCACATCACCCAGGTATGGATCCACTTGCCAACATCCACATCAGCACCTCATTGGCCCACATATCAGAATCATTGACCGGTCAAATGAAAACGTGGTAACTATTGGTGATGGTCACTGTCACAGAAAAAAGATGTCTGGTTCCACATGTAAGTAGCCAGTTCAGCATCTTTTGGGCCCATATGGAAGCATCATTGGCCGGTCCAAATTGATAACCAACTTATTACTGACGGGAACCGCCTGCGATAAAACCTGCATCGGACCCACATGGAAGCTGCCACGTCACCAACAGTTGGGCCCATCGGTCACAATGTTTGATTGGTCAAACCTGTGAACCAATTATCATCACCAAAATTTATCTTAGGTGAAAATTGGCCTATCATAGGTGAAAGTTTGGCCAGCCACCGGAAATGACGATGGTCACATAATGTTGGTGACTGGTTGTCGTGTGCATCTTTGTTAGAAGATGGTTGATACCTCCTTTTATTGATCCGGTATTGAATCAGAAAAGAGTATCCCGCACCTATTTCCCAGAGGTGACCCTGGGTTATTGAACCCAGGAGAGGAAGATTCCCTTAAAGCGATGGTCCCTAGCAAGATTTTGTCAAAGTGTCAAATCCAGCTTTTGACCAGACAGCAAGCAAATAGTGATTCGGACACTTATACTAAAAAGAGGTACGAGTATGAGGTTTTATGCTTACAACCTCATATTTGCGCTAGGATCAAATAGGATATTGATTTGTGCGATGGAAGTCACGCATCGAGATGTGCTTGTTATGGATCGAAGTGGGGGATGTGTCCAAATAACATCTTGACTGGCACGAGTCCCGCATCAAGAATCAGTTGTCCTACCATAGGCCCTATCCGTCGCGCGGGTTGCCTCGATAACTAAGATAATGAAATCAGACAAGAACTTTGGGCGTTTAATGACTACACTTCATTAATCCCCAAGGATATGATCCATGTTACCCTACTGAACCTTACTGTCACCGGTGTTTGGTATAAAACTTCATGGTCTCCTTGCTCCTAGCCTTACCGGTGCTCGATCTCCATGATCTTGGTACCTATAGGGATGAAGATCGCAGACAATACAAGATACATCTTCATGAAACAATTTTATTTCACACATACGGGACGTTATGTCAAAGTCTTCCATTGATCCCCTCAACAAATACCTTGGTTTGCAAGGCTCATGCCTCACCCAATACCTTACCGAACAACTCACACATGGAGATCAGATAGCGGGAAGAAAACATTGAAGAACACATATTGAGATTGATTGATTGCAATATGTCTTACAATGGATGCCTTGTGCGATCCACGGTTACAAGTATGAACTAGATGAGGAAGCACTATGGTGGGGTGGAGATGGAAGCGGCTAGGGTTTGTGGATGAAGATGATGATGATGAGGTTTTGGCTTCTGTGGTAGTTGTTCTATTGATAGTTCGACAGGGTCCTTTAATAAAAGTTGTTCAGGTGGACAATCTGCCTCGAACGGGCGCTCATATGGGTGCGTGCGCCCATATGAAACGTTGTCTTTTGTGCTATATTCGCGCAAACGCCTCCTATTGATTCCTTCTTCCTCCATTTTCCTTCCATTCCATTTCCACACGTGATTTCTTCCTTTTTTTAGCCCATTTCATGTGGAAACACATCAAGGAGAGGATTTGTGGAATATTTTGCATTCATTAGTCATTAATGGCAATATCGGAGCAAATATCCCTTTTTAAATGAAATATCTCGGTTTAAATAAAGGTGAAATGAGTGTAAAAATATCACTCATCAACTCCCCCAAGCTTAAACTTGATTGTCCTCAACAACATAGAGAGAAATGTGAATGATAAGTAACTCAGTTGTTTAAACCAAAATAATGAGAAGATTTTGGTTCAGTTATGATCGGTACGCCTAGATAGCCCTCCGCTTCTTGACCTGAAAACTTAGCATAGTTGTAGCGGTAGCATGGTAATAGTGCAGGTGTTTGTGAAGCAAAGATAATCATAACAAAGCTCTTGGTCTTCTACATCAAACAACTTTGCAACACCCTATTCTATTTATCTAGACAATACTTGCTCCCCGGGAATGCACAAAAGAGTTTTCTTTCGATAGAGCCATTAAAACATAAGTTAGGGAGTGAAATGCATGTAGTAAAATATGATGCTCTAGTGCTCATAAGCACACCCACAATTATTTCCTCCTCGAGGCTCTCAAGCACTTTGTTTCAATCATTGTTTGTTGCAACTTTGATTGTCACGTGAAGGGATTATGCCAACTAATTTATCATGCATAGGTTTTCGTTGTGGCTTAATGTTTGGGAATTTTGGACCTTTCATATATGTCTCTTTGGAGCTCTTTTGATCAGTAATCTTTATTTACCACATACACACCATTTCAAGAGAAAGCGAAATAACAAACTCATAGCCGAAATCCAAGCTATCGCTCTTGGTGGATCGTTCATTTGCCAGTGGATTCCTCAGCATAACATCAAGAAAGGTGACGAAGCCACATTTACACATGTACACATGCATAGAGTAGCGGGCCATGGCGCCAGCAAGGAACTGAAGCACCATGTAAGAGATACAACACATATATTTGGCATAATCTCGTTCACCCTTCAACTAAGTTCCTGTGGAAAATTTAATCCACAAGTGCTATCAAGTCTATTGAAATTAACAACATGGGGTTGAGCATTTCAAACATCACCTCCACTACAATTTATCTCAACTTCCAAGTCTTGGAAGACTTCTTCTTGTGCATAGTTATTCTTGGTTAATATCATTTATTTTAAAAACAGTCCCACAACAAATCTTGGTTGTCTAAACTAAACAGAACAGAGGCTACAAAATTATTTTAGCTACTAGAACAAAACCTTTGTCTTAATTATAAAGGCTTACTCCCATCTGTGCATATCACACATAGTACTACTACATCTACTCTAAGAATATAAAGTTCAAAATACAATGGTCATAGGACATACCTTCATGGTTGCGAATTTACACTCTTCTCTTCCTTACTCTATTTTTTGGGTTTTGGGTTTTTGAAAACTAACTTGCAGCCAAATAAACACAAAAGCAGAAGAAAAATAAGAGCAAAGTGTTGGAACAAACCAACATGAGTGTTTTGAAGCTCCACAAGTTTAAGTACAACCTCATTATGAATTATTCAAATACCGCCACATCTTGATGTAGAAGTCATGATAACCATCCCCAAGCTTAGGCTTTTGCAAGCCCAAGCCGGTGAGATCACTGCGGCAGTTGGTCAGGAGCCCATCCTTGGCTCCAGCTGGAGCTGTTCATGTTCATGTAGGCGGACGTGCCTGGAAGAGACTCAGGGAGGTTGCTCATATCTTGGATAGAGCCCTGGAGGCCGTTGAGGTCCGCATAGGTGGTGTACTTTCCTTGTTGTGTCTGCTCCTCTTCTTCGTCGGTAGCGAAGTCTTCTTCATCTACTTGTTCTGGCTCTAGGCCTTCTTGGTCAAAAGCTGCATCTCCTTCCTATGCAATATAATGCAATTGTCCATGCTCGATGGAGAAATGGTTAGGTATAGGAGTAGGCAACAAGTGTGCCACTCCAGGAATTCTAATGCAATGACAACCATTACGAACTACTACCATTCCAGCGTTGGTAAGAACACGAATATTAACAAGGGTGTTACCGAGAATGGAGTGAAAGTGATTGTAGTTGAGATCAATGGAGTTGGCCAACATGGTGATCACTCCTCCACACATGATATCTCCTTGTGTCTGATTTGCTTGATGCGCGAGGTGTAGCAAAAGTATTGCCCCTAGGTTGGCCGAATAACCGACCTTAAGGTTTGTTGCTTTTCCGATAACTAGCATGTTCTCATCATTCACCTTAGAAACTTCTCCTCGTGCCTAGCTTGGCGAGTGTGGTTGCATAGATCAGTGAAGATGATCCCTGAGTGAAAACCTGTTGTGGCAGTGCGATGGAGGAACTTGAAGCACCGCGTATGCAAGAAGACCTCCGTGTAAACATCCACAAAACAATTTTTTAGTCCAATGCAATTAAACATTATTGATCCTACGGTAGTCATAACATCATACTCCTCTAAAAACATCAACGAATCCAAGCCAAACTCAAATTTGGATTAAAAATATGCATCTCCTAGTCATGGCAATGCTAGGCATGTAGAACATGGATTCACGAAAAATAACTTGGGGATCGGATGAGAAACATACCGTAGATCAATCACCAGGAAGGATTTGAATTGAAATCAAGCGAGTAGAGATATCGGGCGAAGTTTTGCTAGGGTTTGGAGAGGTTTGGGGGAAGAAGAAGAAATGAGAGAGATGGGGGAGATTTACCTTCTTCCTCGGGCATATTGGGGCCGCCAGGGTTCGAAACGACCGCTCATACGGGTGCAAGCATCCGCACGGGACACCGTCATTCTCCCTGATGACTTACCTTCATCTGTGCACGGCCGAAACGACCGCTGAAACGGGCGGCCGCGTTCATTTGGAATGTCATCGTTCATTTTGTTCTTTTTCTTCTCCTAGTCGAAGATGTCACACGACCTCGGACGGGCGCGTGCACCCATTTGGAACGCCGTCAAACGCTCTAGAATTTTTCTTCGTTTCTGCAAAGAAATGAAACGACCACTGAAACAAGCGCTCGTGCCTATTTAAAACATCGTCGATCATTCTATTGTCTCTGGTTGTTTTGCGTTGTAACCTCCAGCATGCCATACAACCACCCGGGGTCGTTTTAAAGGCCGCCTTTTGATCTGTTTCTTCCAAAACTTCTCTTTTTTCCTGCTTTCCTGTGGGGTTAGTTCCAAAACAATACATAGACATATTTCTAGGCATCCAGACATTGATACAACACATAATTAAACATGCAAACTCCAAAGTCTTCATTAGAACAACTCTTCCAAACTTACTTCTTCATAAAGAACTCCAATCGCTCTTTTATTGAAACAAAAATAAAAACTTACTTATCTACTTTATTCGTGTGGGTTGCCTCCTATGAAGGGCTTGTTTTCGGTCAGTTATGTCAACCGTAGTGGTGATCAAGGTGGTGCAAACACACCAAGACCATAGCTTCTCGCATTCACGATGATGTGTTCTCCTGCATAGTTCTTCATTTTCATTTTTCCTGGGAAAATGTCTCACAAAAGGATCTTTAGCGGGTAAATCAAATCTCACATTCCCCTCAAACACGTTTATCACAGCTTTAATAATCCTTAGAAAAGGTCTACCAAGAATTATAGGAGCAATTGGTTCCTCAGGCATATCTACCATAACAAGATCAGTCATGACAAGGCAATCATTAATTTGAACTATAACACCATGCTTAATGCCTAGTGCCTGAGTAAAAGTAGAGTTAGTCATATTCAATATAATCTTGGTATTAGCATAAGGGCCAAGATTGATACTATCATAGACAGATATGGGGATAGTGGAAACACTTGGCCCTAGATCACATAAAGCGCTGAATATATTCAATCCTATCTCAATCTCTATTGTAGGTTCAAAAGCATCTTCCTGCTTAGCTCGTAACTTACTATAAAGCTTTTTCCTTTCATCATAATGCTCACGTGCCTTGGCTGCAACTTGTTCAACAAAGAAATTATATGCTTCGTTATTTGTTACCGTCTATAGTGGATACTTCATGGATATCATCTTTACAAAATCTGCAACAGTATAATTGTACTCTGGCACATGGCTTGTGTCAATTACCTCGGCCTTCTCCTTGTTGTTCCCTTCCATTTTAACTTCTTCAACCGGGTTAGGCTCCGTTTACCTATAAACTTAGCCAAAATTAGTGTTTAGCTCTCTGCTATTTTTTCCACTTGTGCTTCCATATTCTTGGATCGTCCTTCAATTATCTACACATCATTTCTTAGTCCAACAACCTTACTTGTCAATTGACCAAGTAAGTTATCATGATTCTTCAAGATATTCTTCAAGTTTTCATTCTGCTCAGTCTGGCTAGCAATAAAACTTTTAAGAGTTTCTTCAAGAGTATTTCTATTGCTACCATTAGTTCCATTAAAATTGTTGGATGCTCCTCCATTACTAGGATAAGGAAGTCTAGGATCATATCCATTATTTTTCCAATTAGGATTGTAGATATTACGAGCAATAAAATTTACATCACTAGTTTCTTCATCAGTGATGGCATTCACGTTTACCTCTGCTTTACCTTTCATCATGGAGCTAAGTTCCACAAGCTTGGTTGTCAACCCCGTGTTATTTTCTTCTATGGCATTCACTCTTTTGGTTGTGGTTCTCTCAGCATGCCATTGGGCGTGGTTCTCTTGCATATCATCTAGTAGCTTCTTGACATCTTCTATGGGCTTTCCCATGATTGTTCCTCCTACAGCTGTATCAAGCATAGTTTTTGACACATAATTTAAGCCATTATAAAACATATGAAGGATTAACCATACCTGCTTCCATGATTGGGACAGTTTCTTATAGCTTCCTTCATTCTATCCCATGCACGCGCTAGTGGCTGACGTTCCTCTTGCTTGAAAACTGTAATCTAAGAACGTAATTGCATAATCTTTGCAGGTGGACAAAACTTAGATAAAAATTTACTGCAACAATCAGCCGAAGAAGAATACTGCCTTTAGGTAGAGCAAGAACCCATTCCTTAGCTTTACCTCTCAGAGCGAAAGGAAATAGATGCAATTTTAGAGTGTCAGGATCATAATCCTTTATACGTGTCATGTTGCACAATTCAGTGAAATTGTGTAGGTGCATACCGGCATCCTCAAAAGCAGAACCTCCAAACTGCTCATGTTGAACCATGGAAACTAAGTTTGTTTTAATCTCATACTCAGCGGATGCTACCTCAGGTTGTGCTATAGGTTCACGCAGGAAGTTGTTGCTGGGAGTAGCAAAACTCCCAAGATTACGAGCCATAGTAATCCTTTTTTCCAACTAACAAGACTTGCAACAAAAATAAAACTTAAACTTGAAACAGAAAATTAAAGACAAAAACTGAAAACTAACTTTAACAAAAACTCTAAACACAAAGACTAGGAATACTAAACTCCTCCCCTGCAACGATGCCAGAAAAAGGGTTTGAAATCTCCTTTTATTGATCCGGTATTGAATCAGAAAAGAGTATCCCGTACCTATTTCCCGAGAGGTGACCCTGGGTTATCGAACCCACGAGAGGAAGATTCCATTGAAAAAATGGTCTCTAGCAAGTTTTTGTCAAAGTGTCAAATCCAACTTTTGACTGGATCAACAAGCAAGTAGTGATTCAAATACTTATAATAAAAAGAGGTAGGGGTATGAGGTCTTATGCTTACAACCTTGTATTTGTGCTGGGATCAAATAGGATAATAATTTGTGCGCAGGAATTCACCCATCGAGATGTGCTTGTCACGGATCAAAGTGGGGGATGTGTCCAAATAACATCTTGATCGGCATGAGTCCTACATCAAGAACTAGTTGCCCTACCGCAGACCCTATCCGTCGCGCGGGGTTGCCTCGATAATTAAGATAATAAAATCAGACAAGAGCTTTGAGCGTTTAATGACTACACCTCATTTATCCCCAAGGATATGATCCATGTTACCCTACCGAACATTATTGCCACTGGTGTTCGGTATAACACTTCATGGTATCATTGTTCCTAGCCTTATCGGTGCTCCATATCCATGATCCTGGGTACCTACAGGGATGAAGACCGCGGACAAGACAAGAGACATCTTCACGGAACAATTTTATTTCACCCATACGGGATGTTATGTCAAAGTCTTCCATTGATCCCCTCAACAAATACCTTTGTTTGCAAGGCTCATGCCTCAACCCATATCTTACCAAACTACTTGCACATGGAGATCAGATCGTGGGAAGAAAACATTGAACAACACATCTTCAGATTGATTTATTGCAATATGTCTTACAATGGATGCCTTGTGCGATGCACGATTACAAGTATGAACTAGATGAGAGAGCACTATGGTGGTGGTGGAGATGGCTATGGAGATGGAAATGGCGGCGACTAGGATTTGTGGATGAAGATGATGAATGAAGAGGTTCTGGCTTCTTTGCCCGTCGTTTTGTTGACATTTCGACGGGGTCCCTTTAATAAAATTTGTTCAGGTGGACGATCTGCCTGGAAATCCAGGCCAAATGGGCGCTCATACGGGGGCATGCGCCCATATGGAACGCCGTATTTGTGTTGTCTTCCGCAGATGCCTCTTGTTGATTCCTTCTTCCTCCATTTACCTTACATTCCATTTCCACATGTGATTTCTTCCTTTTTAGCCAATTTCCTATGGAAACACTGTAGATGATTTGTGGAGTCCTTTGCATTCGTTAGTCATTAGTGGAAATATCAGAGCGAATATCTCTTTTTAAATGAAATATCTCGGTTTAAACAAAGGTGAAATAAGTGTAAACATATCACTCATCAATGGTCAAAGCCAATAAGGTGTGGTTGTTATGACATCGGTATGTGGGCCTGAGCAGTAGCCGGGGGAAACAATGGAAGCAACAAATCCATGCGACCAAAGCAAGCACAACTAAACCTCGACCTAAGGACACATAAAGCAGCAACGAATGAACACCCCCAAAAAGAAATCAACTGGCGCTGATCAGCGGGCCCGTCACATGACAGACATTAGATGACCCACCGGTCTAAACAAACACATGCATAAACCAGCTACCCCGAGAGAACCGATCCCTAACTCGGTGACCCTGCTACTTAACCAGATTGCCCCACCATGCGAAACAAAATTGATCACACACCCCACGCCCCACCATGCGAAACAAAATCGATGACACACCCCACGCCCCACCAACTATGCCCATTGCAGGTACCCCATGGCACATCCAACATGCTGAAGCGACTGGCAAGAGTACTCGACCGTGTAGTGGCTTAACTCGGAGGAAAATAACCCCTCAGACTCATGGGAGATACTATAATCGAAGTAAAAACAAATATGTTCGCTAGCCTAATTTGGTGGCTAAGATAGCTGCCTAGAATCTGATGGGTCTCCCCTCCCGCGACGCTCCTGCGAGCGCCGGGGGGGGGGGGGGGAAACCTAGCCGCCGGTCCCCTCGTCCCCACCTCTCCCCCTCCTCCCCCGCCACCGCCGGCTGGTGCTGACGGGCAAAGCCCGGGTGGCGCGGCGGCAGCGGGGCCCGTTCTTCTCCTCCGCTCGGAGTGGCCGGCGCAGGACGGCGGCTCCTGGTGGCGGCACGGGCTGCTGCGGGGCCCTGCGGCGCGGCGGCGGGCGCGTGGTGCGGCGGTCGGAGGCGGCGCGTCGGCGACGCGTCCTGGTGAAGTGCAGCGGCGGCGGTGCTCCGGCTCGGGAGGCGGCGCGCGGGCGAGGCTCTGCCCAGATCCGCTCGATCTGGCGCAGGGGCTTGGTCGGCGGCGTCGGCGGTGGCGTGCCCGTCCTTGCGCTGGCGGCGGCGGATGCAGCGGCTGCCACATCTGGCCGACGGCGCGGGCTGGGTCTCTGTGGGCAGCTTAGGCCGCGGTCGGCCATCTCTGCGGTGATAGGTGGAGTGGCGGCGCGGTGGCGGAGGTGGTGGTTCGTGCTGGTGGTGGCACTGGCGGCGGTGTGGGCTTCGGCCGACCTTGCGTGCGGCGACTGTTGGCGGTGAGGGTGGTGGCGATGGTTCGGGGCTGCCTCTCGGGGTGCCGACGTGGATGTGGGCTGCCACGGCGTGGTGGTGGCCCATGGCAGTGGTCTGGGTCGTTTCACGGCGGCGGCTAGACTTCTTCGGCGTCTGCTTGTCGGTGAGCGGTCTTGGCGACCTTCGATTCCTCTCCCCGTCGTTCGGGCGCTACCTTCATCGGATGGTTGGCCCTCTCCTAGCGGCGCCCATCGCCCGTCTCGCGCCCGGCGGCAAGACCGAGCTCGTCTCGCGTCCGGCAGCAGGACCGGACTCGTTTCGCGCCCGGCAGCAGGATCGGACTCGTCTCACGTCCGGCAGCAGGACCTGACTCGTCTCGCGCCCGGCAGCAGGACCGAGCTCGTCTCGCGCCCGGCAGCAGGACGGGTCGATAGTGGCCAGTTTTGGCCGGTCTATCGGGTCTCAACGCTAGGGACTGCTCAGGAGTGTGAAAGGTGGTTCCTTTCCATTCGTCTCTTTGGTTGGGGTAGCGGTGGGTGGCGGGTGGGTGGCGTCAAGGTCCTGGATGCTGGGGCGGCGGCCCTGGTGGTGGTGTCGCGGTGCTCCTGGGCAAAGCCCGTCACTTGGTGCTGCCTGGTGGCCATGGCCGTGTGGGCGGCGTGGTAGCCAGGGTGTGGCGTTCGGTGGCGCTGAATATTGGTCGGGGTGAAAACCTGTTCTATCTTCGGATTGACCGGCGACGGCGAAACTCGTTCCCTTCTTGAAAGCGTCGCCGCGACTCTCGCTGCCCGTCGTGTTGCTCCGGAGGAAACTCTGATCCTTGGGTCGGGCGGTGGCGGCACTTCGGTGTCGTAACCTTCCTGTAGACACCGCCTTGGAGCCCACGGTGCGTCGTATGTAGCTTCTTCTCTTCGCGGTGGCGTGTTCACGGTTGAGGCCCCCGGTGGCTCTTGTAGTGCTAGGGGTGGTGTTGCTGCGCTCAGCGCCTATGTATCCTGCCTTGGGTGTGTGCGTGTGTTTTGGTGGCGTGTGTTGTACTGGATTGTTGGTGATCTTTACTTTATATATAAAGCGGGACGAAAGCCTCTTTCAATAGGATCTGATGGGTGATGAAGCTCGCACAAGAGTGATCTGAGGAGGCGGGTAGTAAACCCCACATAAACTTGAAGGGGATTTGGCATATGCATGGGCCACTCTTTTCAATGTGTGCTTGGGCTAAATAGATTATCCAGGGCAGGACGATGTGTTTGACATATATTCTTTTTTATCTAAAAATTAATATTATTTTTTGGCTGGCGCGGTATGATTGATTGCGTAGGATGGTTAGCGGTGTGTGCATGGTTATCATGGATGAGTCGATGTGGCTGCGTCAGCTAGGTGGGCACACGTGTGTGCGACGGAGTTTTTGTTAACACGTGAAACAGGTTGTTTGGATATTGCCCTGTTGAATCTGTGTGCCTCGTTGCAAATTTGACAAATTTGACGATAAAATCAAATCACAGAATAAATTATTCGTGAAACTATTTTACGCGGCTGACCTTTTTGTGTGACGCCCGACACGAAGGCGCCACACTACATTGTGCAACGCCTCACAGATAGGCGCTACACGGTCAGCGTCGCATCCGTGTGATCAGAAAATTACTAAGTCAGTGTACAGCGCGTGAGAGCTAGGCGCCACACTACTCCTAGGCGTTACACTAGTGCAACGCCTAGCTCCCAGGCGTTGCACTAGTGCAGCGCCTGAGAGCTAGGCGCCACGGGTCAACCGCGTGAAATAGTTTCATGGACAATTTATTCTGTGATTTGATTTCGTCTATAGGTCAAATTTGCCGTGCCTAGTATGTAATTTTGTCTTTGTATGTCTTGTAGAGATAGTGCGCACGTATCTGGGTACACATGCGGAACCCGTTGGCGCTCCAAGGAGCGCGCGCTCCTACGCGCGAAAATAGTTTTTGGAATGTCAAAATAAAATCCAACAAAAAATTTGTGTGGTCTTTGTCACATCCAAATGCTACATACAATTTTGTAGGCAAAAATAATAAACATTTTGTCCCGTGGAGAAAAAACAAAATAAACACCAAATGTTACCCCCAAAATGTCACCCTAAATTTGCTTTTTCGCCGGCGAAACACCGCTGCTTTGTTTCACATGAAAATTTTTAAGGATGCTTGCGGCACAAACACAAACATCTAAAAAAATCAGAATTTATTGAAAACATTTACTATATATTTTTTGTTTACTATTCACGCGGGAGCGTGTGCTCCCGAGAGTCAAAACGCCATTCTCAGTACAAAAGGGCTTAGAGAGGCCTTAGAGCGTCTCTAGCAGACCCTGCAAAAGCGGTCAAACCCGTAAAAATCCATGTTTTCAGTTTCATGGTGTCAAAAAAATCCCGAATAGACCCCGGAAAAGCGGTCAAACCCGTAAAACTTTTGCAGGCCCCAGAAAATCCATCCCCACGGCCCTTTATTTTGTAGATTTGGAGGCAAAATATAAGGGGGACTGCAAACCGGTCAACGCTACGCGACAAGAAAATTCCGCCGTGCGCACACGGGCTCCGGTGACCTTCCGCCACGGAACTCGCCGGAAACTCGCCATTTACCGCTGCTGCGGCGTCGGCTTGCGGAGTAGATCGCTGGAGCAGTGACTGGAGACTCAAGCAGCTACCCAGCCACGAACGAGCTAGCTAGCAAGCTCCTGATCCATCCGGCCACGAACGAGCTAGCTAGCTAGCTAGCAAGCTTCTCGATCCAGCCAGCCATGGAATAGCTAGCTAGCTCCCGGATCCATTCGGCAACGGAGGAGGTGGCTCCTGGATCGATTCGGCGACTACCATAGACGACGGGAGTTGACTATGAACACAGGCGAGAGGAAGAAGAAGACACGGGAAAGAATATACGCGAATATTCTTTTTTACGGGTCCGTTATGCGGGCTCTGCATCTGCGGCCGTCCGCGCCGGCCCGCAAAGTCATTTTTTTGCGAACTGCAAACGCGTTTTGCGGGCCGGCGGGATGCGGGGTCGGCTAGAGATGCTCTTAGGTAGTTCCGGTACACTATCTAATGTCTAACTTTATGATTTGGACTGTGTGGGTACTTTGTTTTTTGGTAATTAAGTGAGTATTTACTGGCATGGTTGCTAAATGCTAACATGGAGCCCGGTGGAGAGTCCTCCTATTTTGCGCTAGTTTTCGTGCAAACACCTCAAGCGGTCTTACATGGGTTGGTTGTGAGCACTTCCATTAAGACTGTGATATTTCTATATTTCAAACTCTTTTGTTTAAGAAGGTTCTAAAAATGTTGTCAAAATTTAGTTTTAAGAAAGGAAATTCTATGTAGAGGAAAATAGTAAATTCTTCGTGTACGTTGATAAAATTGTTCATGTATATAAAATAAAATTTTCTTAAGATAGTCAAGAAATATTTATATACTGAAAATTATATTTTTGTCTCAAAAGTTGATGCATTTTTTATAAAAAGACATACATTTTCAATAGTACTGCTCTGGTCTGGGTTTATTTGTCTCCATTGTATTTTGGATTAAAGTTTGACCACATATTTGACTAGAATTTTTAATACATCTCACCAAAAAATATATTTTTGGATTCATATTTCAGTGTAGTTTTTGCTGATATTATTTTTTCTATGCATAACTTATATTTTATTAGTTAAAATCATGGTAGATAAGAGAGGGACTAGTAAACCAGGATGGATGTAGTAGTACATACGTGTGTAAATATATATCTCATCTACCCTGGGAAACGTATAAAAAAAACTTAAAATAACAAAATGCAGATCAAGAGAAAGTAAAAGGCAAAATTTTCTGATAAAACGAAAGAAGGTAAATAATAAAAAGAAGAGAATTTAGAAAGTCAAAACAATGGAAGCGAAAAAAAATGTGGCAATGCAACCCTACAGGGCAGTGAGCCAGGAGCAGCAAATGGCCTCACCGAGCTCGTAGCTAGCCCCATATAAACTATGTAGGAATTCCCAGTAATTTCCGTGTGACCCAAACAGCCTTCACTTGCGGTCTCACGGAGAACCTTCTTTTTCTATGATCTGCTTCATCGTTTCGAATTATAAGATGTTCGAACTTTTTCTCAATCAAATGTATATAGACATGTTTTATTGTGTTTGTTCACTCATTTCAGCGGGTATGTAGTTTATGTATTAAAATATGCAAAACATCCTATAATTTGAAACGGTGGGAGTATATGAGAGATTCATAACCGTGAGTGCACACATGCAAAAGGACTGCACTAACACAGATCAATTAAGTAACCCAATTATTCCTTGGCCTTGTCTCCGTTTTATCAAATAAGAAAGGCTACAAATTAGTCAAGTCTTTTCATCAATATATGTCGTTGCCCCTTTCGGTGCAGGAAGCATGACCCTATCCATTCGCACCCATTTGCTTAAAATAAAAGGCCACTATATGTTGTGGTGGTCTCACGAGCCCTATCCTCTCTGACCATGACATAGCACTGCCCTTAAGCTTGTGTAAGGATGATGACTTGCTGATGGCATTTTGTTTACCGGCTAAACGGCATGGACTGCTGCCACAAATTTTATAACATGAGCAAATACTCTTTCAGTCTTTTTTTCTTTTGAACCAAAACCCGCAGAACAATCGTTCTAATACTCTTTCAGTCTCTATTCAGAAACCAAAAAGATTCATTTTATACCACAACTATATGTATCATATTTAGTCTGTCTTAGTTTACAAGAACATAATAGCTGCAAAAAATTATTACTAGGGAGGGGAGTGTTTTGTTCTCTGGGGGCAAGGGCAGTTCGACCCAGAGTGCAAAACCAACGTTTTGTTGGATGATAGGTACACCTGAGGCCCACAGGTAAAGAACTAAAAGGGGACGAATGCTCAATAGTGGCCTCCTTTTTGTTTTCTTGCATTATGCTTTGAATTGGTTCTTCGTTGCCTGATCGCTTTGGATCAGCTAAGATATACAAAAATGATGCCATATTGTTAAATATGGTATTTATTCCCTACCCCAAAATGGAAATTCCTATGGGATTTCTTTTTCTTAGCTTTCTTTAGAGCAATTTTTTAACCTAGGCTGCACCCCGAACTTGCTATTTAGGACAATTGGTGCCTTTTCAACATGTTTTAGCTGGTTCAGTATGGGCCTATAGTCACCAAGTATTCGCACTGACCAGGAGCCGAGTAACCATCAATGGTAAGAATAAGATGACATAGATTTAGCAGGAAAATTCACCACAGACGAGCCCAATTTAGACATGTCGTGATGATATTGTTCCTACGAGGGGCAGCTACCACTCATGGGTCGAATGTTAGAAGAACACTTGTGTTGAATTGACCCAAATTGTATGTTACATTACAAGGTGCTTTCCTCACAAGTCTATAGTTTATAACAAAGAGAAAGTTAACGTATGCATAATTTCTTAGACCATAAGAGTATCAAGTTACTTCATACTAGACGATGCACTTTGGGATCGTTCTAACGTAAAACATAAGAGGGTGACCATAACGGCTTTCAGGTACATCGGAAATGCATGGCAAGGGACTAGATACTCAAGACTGGAATTTGCTCCTTTGATGATGAAGAGATATTCTTAGGGCCCTCTCGGTGTAACAATATCCATCATCGTCTAGCCAGACACAACATGACTTGCTCGCGGAGATGCCAAAACATGGGAACAAGAAAATAGAACAAAACCGGTAATGAGGAAACTGGCGTAGTGATCATGTGTTGATTCACGGGGATGCCGATATGTCTCACCTCGGGCTTTTGTAAATTATCACGAAGCAAAAGTAATAGCATACGGTAGCTACAGGTTCACTAGATAATCATTTGTGTGGGTATAGGGGTCAATATGGATGCTCACCATTCTGTTGTTGATCATTAAACGGAAGGTGTTCCGGTCATGTCTATATTTCACTGAACCTACAGGTCCATGTGCTTAAGGGTCTTCGATCTGTTGAGTGCTAGTTGATTTAGGAGCGCAGGAGAATATCACTAGAATAGTTCGAAGATAATAGAAATAGTTTCGAGAGAGAACCGGAAGTGTTTCAGAGAAACAAAAACGTTTCAGAGAAAACAGATAAAACCGGGAGGACGAAATAGTGCTGGGAGGTAAATGATGATGCAGGAGGGCTCCAAATTTTTTTCCCGGAGCCACCTAGAATTAAGAGGCGCCAGGGGGAAGCCCATATAGGAAAGGCCTATAGGGGGCAGCCGCATGGGCCTTTAAGGCCCAAGAAGGGGCGCGCCCTAGCTTTGGCGCCTAAGCCTAGCTTGTTGCGGCTAGGGTTTGACGTGGGCCCCACCCCTTGGTGCACCGCCACAAGCGGGAGGAACCCTCCTCCAAGTCACCCCTCCCTTGAACCTATATACTTGAGGGGGTGCACCTTCTTTTACACACAAATCATGCGCAAAGGCATCCCCCTCTCTCTCTAGTTCTCCAAAAAATTGTCCATGTAGGATCGGAGTATATCGACCAGAAGGGAGGGGGAAATGGGAGATTTAAATTTCTTTCGAAATATTCAAATCTCTCAGCACAGCATAGCAAAAAAATATAAACAGAAGCAGTAAAGCGAAGGTAAACTACTTTTCAGTGTCAAAACCGGCAGATCTTGGGTAGGGGGGGCAAGCTATTAGATCAGACCGACGGGTAACAGGAGAAGAACACACAGGGGATTTACCAAGGTTCGGGCCCTCTTTATAGAGGTAAAACCCCACGTCCTGCTCTTGCTTATATTATGGATGTATCAAGCTATAGAGTTAATCTACCTCGAGATCATGAGTTGTGGTCAAAACCCTAGGGGTATGATGAATGTATCAATGGGTGTATGGATATGTGATTCTAATGATCTAGAATATGATCTATCGACTAGCCTGGCCACGGCTTATATAATGTACCAGGGGCCAAGGATAACAAGAGTCCTAGTCGAATACGTCGATGGAGAGGAGAATTGTCTTGATCACCAAGTCTTGTAGAATCTTCCTCGTATATGTCATGGGCTGCCCGAAGTAGACCAATAGTGAACCGCCATGGGGGCCCTCGGCCCGATCCACCAGGTCAGAAGACGACCTGGTGAGTACCCCCTAGTCGAGGACACCATCAGTAGCCCCCTGAATCGGTCTTCAAGTTGGGGACGCTCCTTGGTTCTTCCAAACTGTTCTTCTTCTTCGGTCATCGGTCTTGAAAGCTGGTTCAACAAATCTTCCCATCTCCGATCCTAAGGATTGTCAGGGTGTATCTGAAGTCTTCACCCGTAGGGTATCTGAGGAGTTCATACGTCGGGCGTCCGAGGAACCCCTTTAAATTATCAGCCTTTATCAATGCCTTGTTATTTTTACACCACACTTTGGGTTTGAAGTTTTTCCCCAGCGATGGTGTCCTCTTGCAGCCGAGTTCCAATGCGGGACTGCATCCGAGGTTTCTTTTTGAAGCCGAACTTAATGCCAGAAATGCCCTCTACGGAGCCAGCCATTTGCATCTGATCTTTATGCCGGACTACTTCCGAGGTGGTGCACCACCTCGGTCGTGGGCTGATTTTTTGCGGAATTTATTTCCGACTGGTGCAATTTATTTGCTGACAAGATGTATAGCCAGTAGACCTCAAGGTGTGTGTCAGCCTAATATCAGGGGTGCACCTAAAGGATAAAACAAAACCACTGATCACAGTAGCCCCTAAGACTCAGGTCGATTCGTGAAACCGGCATGAGGATCAAGTCCTTGCTTGGCAGCATACTTTAGGAACAGAAGTGTTTTGTGTAGTAGCCCCCGAGACTCAGGTTGGGTGCGGCGAGGAGTCCCGAGGCATCAGGCAAAGGTTTCCATATAGGTGCAACAAGACCGAGACCAGCAGGACGATAGGACAGAGGTCATCGCGGAGCCCACGACAGTGTCACCACCAGAGCCTTTGGCAGGCGAAGACCACCTTTTGTCAGGATAGCTTGTATTAGTTGTCCCCCTTCAAATTGGCTGTTGTGAGATCCCTTCCGCCTAAACATTTGGGAAGAGGACCAGGGCCTCTATATATAGGACTAGCCATCACCATAGGAGGCAACTGATCTTGGATCAGATCCATACCATCCTCACACACACAAGCTCACCGAGCTCAAGAACACCTCTCCTCAGGAGGCTGTTCTTCCCTTGCACTTGTTCATCCCCATCCTACAAGGCAATCCACCACACCACAATGGAGTAGGGTATTACACCACATCGGTGGCCCGAACCAGTATAAACTCTCGTGTCCCTTGTTTCTCGGGTTCGGCGGGTTAGGCCTTCAGATCGTGGCGAGAGTGTGAGCTAGGAAGGAGAGAGATCTTCATGCGCACCCTAGAGTTCGAACCTCAAGGGTTTTGCCGGAACCCGTAATCCAACATTTGGCGCGCCAGGTAGGGATGCGCTGAAGCTTTCCTTCCGTCGATCCACGCTCCACCAGCTCCGCCTCTCCGCTCAGTCCCCATGGCCGGTGCCGCTCCTCTGACTGGATCAACGGACGCCCGCGACGGCGTCGGGGGGCTCAGGGCCCTCACCCCTGCCTTGTGGCGGGTGCGGTGGCCGCCCAAGTTCAGGCCAGAGATGCCGCCACGCTACGACGGCGTGGCGGATCCGTCGGCCTTCCTGCTAGCGTAAGAGGAGGCCGTCCTGGAAGCTGGAGGCGACAACAGGGTCATGGCCAACTGGTTCCCCATGGCCCTCGCTAGCGCGCCGCGCGCTTGGCTGCTCAACCTGCCAGGATCCTCTGTGGCCTCTTGGGAAGAGCTGCATGGCCTTTTCGTCGAACGTTTCGCGGCACCGGCGCCTGTCACCGTCGCGGCCCTCCTCGGCGGCTCGCAAGCACCACCCTCGGACCGCCACGCAAAGCAGTTTTTCCGCCAGATCGGCGCCGCCTCTATGCAGCAAGGAGCCCCTCCAGGATGGGCGGCGCCCGAGGCCGACCTCACCTTCGACTCAGGGGATCACCCCGCCACCACTACCAGCTCGGGCGTGCTCCCAATGCTTTGCACGCCCACCATCTGCAACCTAGCCATCACCAAGAACCTCATCGACGGCGGGGCCGGCCTTAATGTGCTCTCCGTGGAGGCTTTCGTCTTGGTTCACATACCGCACGAACGGCTCCGTCCCACCAACCCCTTCTCCGGAGTCGGCAGCGGCTCTGCTAGCCCCCTAGGGCAGATCCACCTCCCCGTGTCCTTCGGCACCCGCGACAACTACCGCACCGAGCTTATCGACTTCGACATCGCCCGCATCGGCCTCCCGTACAACGCCATCCTCGGGTACCCTGCCTTAGCTTAGTTCATGGCAGCGACTCATCCGGCCTACAACCTCATGAAGATGCCGGGCAGCAGCGCCGTCCTCACCGTGGCTGGAGACACCAAGGAGGCTCTGGCGGCCCTCAAGCTTGCCTTCAGGGCTGCAGCGGCAGTGCACCCGGCCGGCGAAGCCACCCCAGAGGCTAAGGAGGCTGCGCCGGCGAAGAAGAAGCAGCTGTTCACTAAAGACCGGGCCAAAACGAAGCAAGTACCGATCAAGGAAGGTGGACCCTCAGGAGCCACCTTCACCATAGGCGCCAACCTCGACCCAGATCAAGAGGAGGCATTGGTGAAGTTCTTGCGCGCGAACAAGGAGGTATTCGCCTGGGAACCCAAGCGGCTGGTAGGGGCCCAGAGGGGGGTAATCGAGCATCACTTAAGGGTGTGCCCCAATGTGCGCCCTGTGAAGCAGAAGGCGTGGCGATAGTCCACGAAGAAGCAGTCCTTCATCGTCCAGGAAACTTGCAAGCTGGAGGCGGTAGGTGTCATTCGCGAGGTCCGATACCCGGAGTGGCTGGCGAACCCCGTCGTCGTGCCGAAGAAAGGCGGGAAGGAACGCATGTGTGTCGACTTCACCAACCTCAACAAGGCTTGTCCCCAAGACCCGTTCCCACTTCCGCGCATCGACCAGATCGTCGACTCCACCGCCGAGTGCGACCTGCTGTGTTTCCTGGACGCGTTCTCGGGCTATCACCAGATCAAGATGGCAGTGGAGGATGTGGAGAAGACCGCCTTTGTGACCCCGTGCGGGGTGTACTGCTACACCTGCATGCCGTTCGGACTGCACAACGCTGGGACGACCTTCCAGCGGCTGATGCACATCGCCCTGGGTCAGCAGCTTGGGAGAAACGCTGAAGCCTACGTCGACGACATCGTGGTAAAATCTCGGGAGGTGAGAACCCTGATTCAGGACCTGGAGGAGACCTTCGCTAGCCTGCGCCAGGTGGATTTGCGGCTTAACCCGGATAAGTGTGTGTTCGGTGTACCCTCTGGCAAGCTATTGGGTTTCCTCGTATCTCACAGGGGGATCGAGGCAAACCCCGAGAAGGTCAAGGCAATAGAAGACATGAGCCCACCGCAAACTCTCAAGGAAATGCAGAAGCTTGCAAGCTGCGTGACCTCGCTGGGGCGCTTCATCTCCAAGATGGGGGAGCGCACCCTGCCATTCTTCAAGCTGATGAAGAAGAAGGGCCCGTTCGAGTGGACCCCAGAGGCCGACCTGGCGTTTCAAGACCTCAAGAGATACCTGACCTGCCCTCCGGTGATGGTGGCGCCTCGTCCCCTCGAGCCCCTGGTGCTTTACCTAGCCGCCACTCCCCACTCCCTAGCGCAACACTGGTGGCGGTTCGGGAAGAGCGCCAGGCCAAGAGTCCGCCCCGCCATGCCACACCTTCAATCGGGGTGGCGCGGCACCAAGACGATACCGCGAGGGCTGCAACAGCGACGGCAAATGATCGGGCCCAGCAAGACGGCGTTCTCGGGCCTGCAGAGGCCCCAATGGATGACCAGGGTCCTGAGGTCTCATCACCTTAGGAGACGCCCCAACCTCCGGCAGCCGCAGGCTCCATCAACGCTCCCGCCCTCGTCGAGAACCCGGTGTGCTTCGTCAGCATGATGCTGCGGGACGCGAGGGCACGGTACCACATGCCGCAGAAGCTTCTGTTCGCACTCCTGGTGGCCTCACGCAAGCTGCACCAATACTTCCAAGGCCACCCAATCAAGATCCTCTCAACCTACCCATTGGAAAGGGTGCTCCGGAGCCCTAATGCCGCGGGAAGGGTGGCCGAGTGGAACATCGAGCTACACGCATTTCAGCTCGAGTTCAGCACAACCAGGGTCATCAAGGGGGCCGCCCTCGCCGACTTCGTGGCCGAATGGACCGTCGCCCCAGAACCTGTAGTCGGCGAGAGCCGAACCCTCTCGCCGGGAAGTGAAGCACCAGATGGTTGGGTTATGTACTTCGACGGCACATTCGCACGCCAAGGCGCGGGGGCTGGAGCCGTGCTCATCTCGCCCACCCAAGACAAGCTCTACTACACCGTGCAGCTCTACTTCCAGCGGGGCGAGAAGGTCTCCAACAACATTGCGTCGTACGAGGGGTTGATCACCGGTCTCAAGGCAGCGGCGGCCTTGGGAGTGAAGCGTCTTACTATCAAGGGCGACTCCCAGCTCCTCGTCAACTTCTCTAACAAGGTGTATGAACCAAGGGACGGGCACATGGAGGTGTACCTCGCAGAGGTGCGCAAGATGGAGAAGAATTCTTGGGCCTGGAACTGCAGCATGTACTGCGCGACACCAACAAGGAGGTCGATGAGATTGCCAAGAGGGCGTCAAGGCGCCAGCCCCAAGAACCCGGCGTCTTCGAGGAGCGAATCTTCAAGCCTTTGGCGGCCCCCGCGACCACGGATACCGCGCCATCTCGAGAGGAACTCCGCCGGCCACCGACCTCGGGAGCCCCTGCTTGCGGTCCCACCTCAGGAGCACGTCTGCTCCTAGCGCTCGAGCCTCAGGAGGGGTGCCAGACCGAGGAGTTCAAGGCGTACCTGGTGCGGGGGACGCTGCCAGAAAAGGAGGAGGATGCAGAGCGTGTGGCCCGGCAAGCCACGACATACTGCATCCAAGATGGTGAGCTCTACAAAAAACGGCTGAATGATGTTTCCTTACGATGCATCTCCAGGAAGCAAGGGGGCGAGCTGCTAGCTGACATACACGGCGGAGATTTCGGCCATCACTCGTCGTCGTGCACCCTGGTTGGCAAGGCATTCCGCAGCGGGTTATATTGGCCCACGACACTCAACGACGCAGTCGATCTAGTTAAATCCTGCGAGGCCTGCAAATTCCATGTCAAGCAGATCCACCAGCCAGCTCAGGGCCTCCAGACTATCCCGCTCTCATGGCCGTTTGCGGTTGGGGGCTGGATATCCTAGGCCCGTTCCCTCGAGCGCCTGGGGGCTACCGCTACCTCTACGTCGCCATCGGCAAGTTCACCAAATGGGCAGAGGTGGAGGCCGTCCGCACCATCCCAGTCGGGTCCGCAGTTAAGTTCATCAAGGGCCTCGTGAGCCTGTTTGGGGTCCCTAACCGCATCATCACCAACAACGTCTTGCAGTTCACTAGCAATCTCTTCAAGAGATATTTTGCTAACCTTGGAACGCAGATATTCTACGCCTTAGTGGCACACCCCAGGAGCAATGGCCAGGCCAAGCGCGCCAACGCGGAAGTCTTGAGGGGCCTCAAGACCAGGACCTTCAAGAAGAAGCTCGAGGCTTGCGGTAGGGGCTGGCACGACGAGCTCCAGTCCGTGTTGTGGTCCATCGGCACCACCGCCACCAAGCCAACAGGCGAGACTCCGTTCTTCCTCGTCTACGGAGCTGAAGCAGTCCTCCCTCACGAGGCCAAGCATAGCTCCGCGCAGGTCCTGGCGTTCGACGAAGCGCACCAGGACGCCATGCGGGGGATGGCCCTTGTGCTGGGGGAGGAGCGCCGCCGCCAAGCCTCGCTCCGGGCGGCAAGGTACCAGCAGGCGCTGAGGCAGTATCACTGCCGCAGCGTCCGCTCCAGGACGCTCGAGGTGGGCGATCTCGTCCTAAGGCGGGTGCTCTCCAGGGAAGGGCTGCATAAGCTCTCACCCATGTGGGAGGGCCCGTTTAGGATTGCCCACGTCTCCAGGCCTAGCGCCGTGCACCTGGAGACGCAGGACGGGATCCCCATCCAGAACGCCTGGAACATCCAGCACCTCCGGAAGTTCTACCCATGAAGCAAGGCCCGGTGTCTATGAAGGTCTGCGCTCGTCACACTCTCACGTCATAATGAGTGGGGCTGTACACGCCCTGGAGTCTCTGGAGTGTCGCCCTTGGGCCTCGGGGGCTCCCTCCCACGTCCTAGTGGCAGCACTTAGCTCCGCGCTGGTGAGAAGACTAGACTAGGTGCTGGACGCGGCTGTTCATTTGCTTTCCGTAGTAGGCTTGCCCCTCTTTAATGGAAATTTGAATTCTGGTGTTTCTCGATGGCTTGGTTCAGTTCCCTTTTCTCTCTGTTTATTCCCCCGGTTCTCTGTTTTGCCCGACACTCTCCCTCACACGCCTCGCGAGGGGGCTGGACAGGAGCGCGCGTAAGCGCTTCCCCTGGTCTTCATGAGGCACCCTTGTTGGATCTCGCGACCGGCGCACCCCTTTTTAAGTCCGTGCCCCACGGGTACCGCGATGTGGTGCGCTAGGCCATGACAGGCCACGCCTGGGGCCCTGAGCAAGGTAGAATAAGGGTTTCTTAATGAATTTTTACTGTATCTCGACGCCTCCCAAGTCCGCAGCAGGGATGTCTCATCAGGTGCTGGGAGATGCGCGCCTCATGAGGTGGAAACTACTTCAGACACATCGAGCTAAGTTATCCTTACATGCCTACGTAAAGCATTGATACCACAACACAACTCGGAAGCGATAAACATAGCATAAGGGAAAAAAGCGTCGCGGTCCGTCATACGACCCCGCGGGGCCCCATACTTGTTTCTTGTGATGTAGGAAGAAAAGAAAGAAAAAACAGGCAAAAGTGGCCCCTACGCCCACGGATACTCCCGAGAATCAGCTCCCAGCGCTTCCCCAAGCTCAGCCGGAGCCCTCCTCGCGCTTCACCGGGGCGCGATGACGGGACGACCCGCTACCGTCCTCGAATCGAGCCCGGCGACGGGGCGGTTGGTCGTAGCCACCGCTGCTGGAGCTTTCGCCGGAGGAGGAGCCGCCGCTACCAGACGAGCCACGGCCATCACCGAGGGCGAGCTTGCCCTCCTCCTCGTCGCGTCCGTCGCCAAGGCCGAGCACTTCGTCACCGTCGCTGTCTTCAGGGCAGCACCCAGCGGTGACCGTCTTCCCTGAACACCCTCATGAAGAGGGTCGCGGCACCGTCGTACTTGAAGTGGAGGGTGCACCGCCTGCTCAGACCATGCGCACGGGCAAATGTCTGCCAGCCACGGGCCAGGGCTACATTGCCCGTGAGGGAGATATCCACCGCGACCCACGAGGCCTTGCTGCTGCACCCGTCCGCCTGCAGCCAGAGGCCGCCGAGACCCGTGGCCACCAGCTCACTGGCAAGGGAGCGCGGAAGCTAGAGCCAGGTGCCGGTCGGGTTCTTCGACCACACAATGATCTCTAGCAGCATCTCCACCGAGTGGAAGCGTGGCCGGTGCTACCTCTTGAGCATGCGTTGGTTTTCCCTTGAAGAGGAAAGGGTGATGCAGCAAAGTAGCGTAAGTATTTCCCTCAGTTTTTGAGAACCAAGGTATCAATCCAGTAGGAGGCCACACGCAAGTCCCTCGTACCTACACAAACAAATAAGAACCTTGCAACCAACGCGATAAAGGGGTTGTCAATCCCTTCACGGCCACTTGCAAAGCTGAGATCTGATAGAGATGATAAGATAATATTTTTGGTATTTTTATGATAAAGAGTGAAAGTAAAGATTGCAAAATAAAATAAACAGCGACAGAAATAGCTAGTTGACGGGAGATTAATATGATGGAAAATAGACCCGGGGGCCATAGGTTTCACTAGTGGCTTCTCTCAAGATAGCATAAGTATTACGATGGGTGAACAAATTACTGTCGAGCAACTCATAGAATTGAGCATAGTTATGAGAATATCTAGGCATGATCATGTATATAGGCATCACGTCCGCAATAAGTAGATGCTCTATTTTTATTTGTGCTTCTTTTTTTATTTGGCCTTTCTCTTTTTTTATTTGGGACAATGCTCTATTAATGATGATCATCACACTTCTGTTTATTTACAACTCAGTGATTACAACTCGATACTAGAACAAAATATGACTCTATACAAATGTCTCCAGCGGTGTACCGGGATGGACAATGAATCAAGAGTGACATGTATGAAATAATATGCATGGTGGCTTTGCCACAAATACGATGTCAACTACATGATCATGCAAGGCAATATGACAATGATGAAGCGTGTCATAATAAATGGAACGGTGGAAAGTTGCATGGAAATATATCTCGGAATGGCTATGGAAATGCCATAATAGGTAGGTATGGTGGCTGTTTTGAGGAAGATGTAAGGAGGTTTATGTGTGATAGAGCGTATCATATCATGGGTTTGGATGCACCGGCGAAGTTTGCACCGACTCTCAAGGTGAGAAAGGGCAATGCACGGTACCAAAGAGGCTAGCAATGATGGAAGGTTGAGAGTGCGTATAATCCATGGACTCAACATTAGTCATAAAGAACTCACATACTTATTGCAAAAATCTACAAGTCATCAAAAACCAAGCACTGCGCGCATGCTCCTAGGGGGATAGATTGGTAGGAAAAGACCATCGCTCGTCCCCGACCGCCACTCATAAGGATGACAATCAAAGAACACCTCCTGTTTCAAATTTGTCACACAACGTTTACCATACGTGCATGCTACGGGACTTGCAAACTTCAACACAAGTATTTCTCAAATTCACAACTACTCAACTAGCACAACTTTAATATCACTATCTCCATATCTCAAAACAATCATCAAGTATCAAACTTCTCATAGCATTCAAATCACTTATATGAAAGTTTTTATTATATCCAACTTGGATGCCTATCATATTAGGACTAATTTTATAGCCAAAGCAAATTACCATGCTGTTCTAAAGGACTCTCAAAAAATAATATAAGTGAAGCATGAGAGATTAATTATTTCTATAAAATAGAACCACCGCCGGGCTCTAAAAGATATAAGTGAAGCACTAGAGCAAAATTGTTTAGCTCAAAAGATATAAGTGAAGCACATAGAGTATTCTAATAAATTCCGATTAATGCATGTCTCTCCCAAAAGTGTGTACAGCAAGGATGATTGTGGTGAACTAAAAAGCAAAGACTCAAATCATACAAGACGCTCCAAGCAAAACACATATCACGTGGTGAATAAAAATATAGCTCCAAGTAAAGTTACTGATGGACAAAGACGAAAGAGGGGATGCCTTCCGGGGCATCCCCAAGCTTAGGCTTTTTGGTTGTCCTTGGATTTTACCTTGGGGTGCCTTGGGCATCCCCAAGCTTAGGCTCTTGCCACTCCTTGTTCCATTATCCATCAAATCTTTACCCAAAACTAGAAAACTTCACAACACAAAGCTCAACAGAAAATCTCATGAGCTCCGTTAGCGAAAGAAAACAAAACACCACTTTAAGGTACTGTAATGAACTCATTCTTTATTTGTATTGGTGTTAAACCTACTGTATTCCAACTTCTCTATGGTTCATAAACTCCATTACTAGCCATAGATTCATCAAAATAAGCAAACAACACACAAAAAACAGAATCTGTCAAAAACAGAACAGTCTGTAGTAATCTGTATTTAACGCAAACTTCTGTAACTCAGAAAAATCTACCAAAATAGGACGACCTAGATAATTTGTTTATTGATCTACTTCAATTGGAATCAGTATTTTATCGCGTTCGGGTGATTTTTAACAATTGTTTTCGTGAGCAGAAAGTTTCTGACTTTTTCAGCAAGATCAAATAACTACTATCCAAGAAGATCCTATAGATTTTACTTGGCACAAACACTAATTAAAACAAAAAACAAATCTAACCAGAGGCTAGATCAAATATTTATTGCTAAACAGGAACAAAAAGCGAGGTATTAAAATAAAATTGGGTTGCCTCCCAACAAGCGCTATCGTTTAACGCCCCTAGCTAGGCATAAAGGCAAGGATAGATCGAGGTATTATCATCTTTGGATTTTAATTTTTTAGAGGAATCATGCTCGAATCTGGGAGGTTCTTTACGTTTCCCATCATATTCGGAAATTTTTAGATCTAAAGAATCCAACCGCTTATTGCAAAGAGTAATCAACATATTCATGCGGTGAAGATTTCCGCTAACACTCTTAAGAGGTTCAAGAGACTTTTGTAAAATCTTAGTTACTTCGCAAATCTTTTCAAAAACTCGTGTCTCTTCCTGGGTATGTTGTGGCCCCTTTTGTTGAGGTAGTGTACCCACTACCCCATCTATGATTTCATGCGCAATACTGGGATCAATTTCAATAAAATTTCCTTTGGCAACGCAATCCAAGAGTTGTCTATGTGACATATTTAGTCCAACGTAAAAATTGCGAAGCAAAATTCTAAAACTCACCTCTAAGGTGCAATTACGACAAGATTCCATTATCCTATACCAAGCATCTTTCAAGTTTTCACCTTGTCTTTGTTTGAAGTGGAGAACTTCAAACTCAGGAGACAAAGGAGCAGATAAAGGACTAGCCATGACGGCACACGGGACACAAGAAGCAAGCGAAAGAAAAAGCGAACGGTAAAAGAGGGCGAATAAAATGGCAAGGGTGAAGTGGGGGAGATGAAAATGAGAGGCAAATGGCAAATAATGTAATGCGAGGGATAAGAGTTTGTGATGGATACTTGGTATGTCTTGACTTGTGCGTAGACTCCCCGACAACGGCGCCAGAAATCCTTCTTGCTACCTCTTGAGCATGCGTTGGTTTTCCCTTGAAGAGGAAAGGGTGATGCAGCAAAGTAGCGTAAGTATTTCCCTCAGTTTTTGAGAACCAAGGTATCAATCCAGTAGGAGGCCACACGCAAGTCCCTCGTACCTACACAAACAAATAAGAACCTTGCAACCAACGCGATAAAGGGGGTGTCAATCCCTTCACGGCCACTTGCAAAGCTGAGATCTGATAGAGATGATAAGATAATATTTTTGGTATTTTTATGATAAAGAGTGAAAGTAAAGATTGCAAAATAAAATAAACAGCGACAGAAATAGCTAGTTGACGGGAGATTAATATGATGGAAAATAGACCCGGGGGCCATAGGTTTCACTAGTGGCTTCTCTCAAGATAGCATAAGTATTACGGTGGGTGAACAAATTACTGTCGAGCAACTGATAGAATTGAGCATAGTTATGAGAATATCTAGGCATGATCATGTATATAGGCATCACGTCCGCAATAAGTAGATCGACTCCTGCCTGCATCTACTACTATTACTCCACACATCGACCGCTATCCAGCATGCATCTAGAGTATTAAGTTCATAAGAACAGAGTAACGCATTAAGCAAGATGACATGATGTAGAGGGATAAACTCAAGAAATATGGTATAAACCCCATCTTTTTATCCTCGATGTCAACAATACAATATGTGTCGTTTCCCTTTCTGTCTGGGATCGAGCAACGCAAGATTGAACCCAAAGCTAAGCACTTCTCCCATTGCAAGAAAGATCAATCTAGTAGGCCAAACCAAACTGATAATTCGAAGAGACTTGCAAAGATAACCAATCATACATAAAAGAATTCAGAGAAGCTTCAAATATTGTTCATAGATAATCTTGATCATAAACCCACAATTCATCGGATCTCGACAAACACACCGCAAAAAGCGTCACATCGGATAGATGTCCAAGAAGATCAAGGAGAACTTTGTATTGAGATCCAAAGAGAGAGAAGAAGCCATATAGCTAATAACTATGGACCCGAAGGTCTGAGGTAAACTACTCACACATCATCAGAGAGGCTATGGTGTTGATGTAGAAGCCCTCCGTGATCGATGCCCCCTCCGGCGGAGCGCCGAAAAAGGCCCCAAGATGGGATCTCACAGGTACAGAAGGTTGCGGCGGTGGAAATAGGGTTTCGTGGTGCTCCTCGATGGTTTCGGGGTACGTAGGTATATATAGGAGGAAGAAGTAGGTCGGTGGAGCCACGAGGGGCCCACGAGGGTGGGGGCGCGCCCAGAGGGGCAGGTGCGCCTCGTGGCCTCCTCGTTGATTTCTTGATGTCCACTCCAAGTCCTCTGGATCACGTTTCTTCCAAAAATCACGCTCCCGAATGTTTCATTCCGTTTGGACTTATTTGACATTCCTTTTCTGCGAAACACTGAAATAGGCAAAAAAACAGCAATTTGCACTGGGCCTTGGGTTAATAGGTTAGTCCCAAAAATAATATAAAAGTGTATAATAAAGCGCATTAAACATCCAGAATAGAATATATAATAGCATGGAGCAATAAAAAATTATATATACGTTGGAGACGTATCAGCCGGGGAGGCCTGGCGACCATGGCACACCTGCCCTCGTCGACGGGACCGCCACGCCTCATGCGGCTTCCACCAGGCAGAGAAACGCCGCCTCGGCTGCCTGGAGCGGCACCGGACCCCGAAGAGACTCGTCCTCGCCCACGAGGAACCACAGTGGGGGTCACGGCGTGCTTGTGAGGGCGACCGCGCCCCCTCTTGGGCAGGGGAGAACCGGGCCCCTCTTGGCGAGCCTTCCCCTTCTCCGCGGCCAAGAACCTCTTCGTCGGCGCCATGGGCGACGAGGCGAGGCAGTGAAGCTAGGAAGAAGAAGCAAGAGGAATGGAGGAAGAGATGGGCAGTGGGGGCTCCACCCCCTCCTCATTTATAGCAGGAGGAGGCCAATCGACGACCCCCACGATCACAGGTAATGATGGCTTTTCTAAATGCACCAGGGACTCGTTAAGTCGGGCAGTTGTCGAGGCAGCATGGGGAAGCGGAGACGCCCACGTCCCGTCAATCGCCACGCGTCAATCAAGGCCGCAGGTGGTTGGGGCCCGTGGCGTTCCACACTTGCCCCTTGGCTTCGCCTCGAAGCCATGTCCGAGCGCGCCTCGGGCCTGGGGGCTACTTTCGGCGTTCTGGGAACGGGGTCCCCAGACTCGCCTGCCTGCGGCCCATGGCATGGCTCCACTAGCGGCCTGGTATGGACCATCTTCATCATCAAACACTCAAGACCCACGCGAGGCAGACGCCACAAGACCTTCTCAGGGGCAGCCTTACTAGGCTGGCTCACGAGGACCGGAGAGATCAAGGCGAGGGGCACCTCGTGAGGTTTCTGTGACGTGAGCCATGACGACCAAGGCCAGGCGGGCACCAGGCGGGCGCCAGCGGGAGCAGAGCACCGGTTGCCTCTTTTGTGCTAAAGGGGTAGGTGCAGGCGAGGAGTCCCGAGGCATCAGACAAAGGTTTCCATATCGGTGCAACCAGACCAAGACTAGCAGGACGGCAAGACGGAGGTCATCGTGGAGCCCACGACGGCATCACCACCAGAGCCTTTGGCAGGCGAAGACCACCTTTTGTCAGGATAGCTTGTACTAGCTGTCCCCCTTCAAATTGGCAGTTGTGGGATCCCTTCCCACCTAAACATTTGGGAAGAGGACCAGGGCCTCTATATATAGGACTACACCACCATAGGAGGCAACTGATCTTGGATCGGATCCATTCCATCCTCACACGCACAAGCTCACCGAGCTCAAGAACACCTCTCCTCAGGAGGCTGTTCTTCCCTTGTACTTGTTCATCCCCAGCCTACAAGGCAATCCACCACACCACACTGGAGTAGGGTATTACACCACATCGGTGGCCCAAACAAGTATAAACTCTCGTGTCCCTTGTTCCTCGGGTTCGGCGGGCTAGGCCTTGAGATCGTGGTGAGAGTGTGAGCTAGGGGAGAGAGATCTTCGTGCGCACCCCAGAGTTCGAACTCAAGGGTTTTGCCGGAACCCGTAATCCGACACCTGTGCATCGAGTTATGCATTCATGATTGAACCTATATTTGTAATAAAAATTGTTCGATATGAAATAAGTGATTGCCTACTTTCAAATACAAAATCTGTGATTTTTAAATGTAGGGATTAAATTAGGGATAAATAAGGTTCTGCAAGCCTGTACACTGCACACGGTTTTCGAATGCAAAACGTCTGCGATAATTGTGGAGATTACACACATTTCTCGGATCCACTACATGCGCGATGAATCTCTACTGCACACACGATCAGCCAAGAAAAATGGTGTGAGATTAACAACAGTAGCACTGTCGGAGTAACTAGCCACGGGTAGCGTCATCAGCCCCCCATGGCGCTTCAAGACATCAGGGCCGGCTGCTTCCTCAGGATTCAAAGAGCCAAGCGCCGCCTCCTCGCGGCCGGCTGGTCCAAGCGGCCGGTTGCCAGGAGACGGCAGAGCCCAGCAGGCGGCCAGGAGGAGGGCCGGCTCCTAGCAGGCGGCCTCCAGAGAGTTCGGCTCCTAGCAGGCGGTCCTAGGCGTCCTCAAAGTTTGCATTCACATAAATGCGAGGAGACAGGGCGTGGCTACGGCACGCCCTGCCACCCCCAAATCTAGGGTCGAGCGTGGCCACAGTGCGCCGTACCAGATGGAGATCTCCCGCTCGGCGCGGCACTGTTGCCACATCGCTTACGACATCACCCCTGTTAGAGGGACCCATGCTCCCACGACGAGATTCGGTACGGCCCGCAGGCGGCGGGCCCTACGTGTCCTCAAGGAGCCAGAAGGCGGCGAGCCTAGACCAGTCGGCTCGTAGGGAGGCCGGCCCCTAACCAGGCGTCTCTTCCTCTCCTTGGAGTCTGTGCGCCATTAATCAGAAGAGATGGGGAATGGCTACAGTGATCGTCCGCCATGCGGCGGTACTGTAGCCACACCTCTCCCGACACAGCATGAATCATTACCAGCATCGCTACAGTGCTGGGCAGCCGGCCAGACCCGCAAGCGGCGGGAGTGGCCTGTCGGCCAAGTACGCGACAACCAGCGGGGCCCACCAGGCGGCGGGCCACAGCGGCCGGCAGAGAAGCCGGCGACCGTAGACATTGACAGCCGGGGCCTACACCCGGCCAGATTACCTTTGTACCCTTGGGGTTAGGCCTATATAAACCCCCAGGGCACCCATGCAAAGGGTTCAGACTCTAGTTCATCCACTAACCCATATAGAGAGAGGAAAGCTAGGGCTAGACTTGTTCTTCTTCCCTCTCTAGAGAAACAGCTCAAGGAGCAAGCTTGTAGCCACCATTGTTGCTTGAGTGATCATGCGGAGACCCCACAGAGCAGGAGTAGGGGTGTTATCTTCTAGGAGAGCCTCGAACCTGGGTAAGATTCGCCAGCGTGCATGTCTATGCCTCATCCCGTTTCCTGGCACCGGCGACGTATTATTAGCCCCCTCCATGATAAGCCATCCTTTGGCATATGTCGCACGGCACCCCCGACATTTGGCGCCCACCATGGGGCTAGGTGCACCATCGTCCGGAGATCTGTTCTGGACGGGAACCCTCTTCCTCCCCAGCGAGCGCAGCCAGCCCGGCATGCCCGATGGCGTTAGCACTGACGCGTTGCATGGCGAAGAGCCTGCCTGTGCAGCGGCTGGCCTCGCTGACCTTGTTGGCGAGATCTGCCTCTCCGACGAGCCCGCACCAGGCGTGGGCGCAGCCAGCTCCGAGAGCTGCCTCGTCGATCTCCTTGGCAAGCTCGACATCGCCAACGAGCCCGCCTCCGACCTGGAGTCGATCGGCTCCATCGACCCGATGCTTGTCAACTCCGACACCGCGTTCCTTGACGCCTTCCCCACCAACGTGGTGGTCATCGATGACCCTCTCCCTCGCGCCGACAGCGGCGGAAGCACCATCACGGAGGTGCTCGTCATCAGCCATGATGGAGCATCTGGTGGGTGGCGCCCAAGACCCGCTCGAAGCGGCGCTACGAGACCTGTCTGCACCCATCGCAGAAGATGCCGACGCCGAGATGTTGGATGCTCGCCGCGTCTCGCTCGTCGAAAGCGCCAAGAAGTTGGCCAGCATGAGATGCCTCTCGGAAGCCTACCAGCGCGAGATGGACCGTGCTGTTGGCGGCACGCCGGCCCCTGGCGGGCCCAGCCACATTGGCATGGTCCGGCAGCATGGCGCAGCCGTCGCCAGCATGTTCGGGGCAGACCGCCCTGTCTATGCCACGCCCATGGGAAACATACGAGCTGCCCAGGCGGCAGCAGGCGAACTGGACAACCCTGAGGGCGACGAGCGTCGCTACATGACGGAGCGCGTCCAACGGCTCATTGACGCGCCTGCCGCGCAGCAAGAAGCCGGCTGCCATGCCGAAGAACCCGACCAGCGGAATGACGACCTGCCTCCTCGCCGAGATCAAGGCGCGACCTCCCAGACGCCGAGTGGTGGCGTCCGCGAAAGACGAGACAAAGACCCGGCTGCTAGCCGCAGCCGCACGCGCATCACCATCGAGCACGACCAAGATGGTCGCCCTCGAGTAGTGGAACAACGGGGCGGTTGTCCGCCTCCTTCTCCTCCTCAGAGGGAGAGGCGCGCTTCCCCACCGCCTGTTGACCACCCAACTCTCGGCGACCGGCTGGGCCACCGAGAGGGAATCGGAGAGAACGACGCTCGCCACCGGATCGGCCGTCTCAATCGATCCCTGGCGCTAGAAGAGGAAGACGCGCTGGGCCCGCCTTGTTTCGGCCCCCGCATCCGCGATGAGCCCTTCCCCAAAGGGTTCTCGCTTCCACGAGATACGCCCAAGTACAACGGCTCTGTGAAGCCGGAGGACTGGCTGGTCGACTACTCCACGGCCGTCTGCATAGCGAACGGCAACAAGCTCTTTGCCGTAAAGTACGTTCTGCACATGCTCCAGGGCACGGCCCGGACATGGCTGAACAACCTGAAGCCCCGCAGCATCAACAGCTGGGTAGATTTCACTGAAGTCTTCGTCCGCAACTTCACCAGCCGGCTATCGGGATGGGAAGGACCCCCCTATCGCCCACACTCACTAGGCGACGGTTTAAAACTTCATCGCAGAATGGGGTTAAAAACTGTTCGTATAGCAGCTCGTTGTACTAGTGAATGTACCATGACAATACCAAAATTATCATCATGGAAGTGTCCACTTCCATGCGATAAATGGCGCATGATGGAAGTGTTTTCGTGAAGGGTAACCGACACGTGGCATCCACCATAACAGGTCATCGTTAAGCTATCGGGTTCCGGTTTGGATACGATAACCCGTTAACAGCCGGGATCAATGGGCATTTTCCACGTGTAAAATTCTCAATGGCCAGAGGAACCATGTGTCAGCTCAGTGTTGGGACAGATATCATCCATTCAATGGACGAGAGGCACCTATGATACGTCGACACGTGGCACGACCCAACATTGGCCCATTTAGGTGAAAAAGGCCGACACATTCAAAATTAGCAGGCCGGCCCATTTTGGGCCTACTTGTGTGTGGCACCTTTAGGGCCACGGCCCATACGAGTTGTGCCAACTCGGCCCGTTAACGGCCCGTTAACTATTTTACACCATTGGAGCCCATCATCAATTCGAGCCTGTTAATAGCCTGCTATATATTTGGGCTTAATAGCGGCCTAACATAATTTCGGCTTGTTAACGGCCCATACAGGAGTTGGGCCATTTATAGTCCGACCTGAGTTTTGGCCTCTTAACGGCCCATCCTATTCATGGTCCAATACCAACCCGATTTCTCTTTCGGCCTGCCAAAGGCCCACAACACAGTTGTGCCATATATAGTCCGACCTGGCTTTTGGCCTCTTAGCGGCCCATGCTCTTCATGGTCCAATACCAGCACAGTGTCTCTTTCGGCCTGCTAAAGGCCCACAACACAGTTGGGCCATATACAGCCCAACCTTACTATCGGCCTGTCAATGGCCCGTGAAATGGAATCGGCCCACTTATGGCCCGCTTCGATTTGGGCCCGTGAACGACCCGAAAGGGAACTGTCCAAGCATTAACTATCGGCTCGTTTCAATAATAGATGCCCAACAGAGCTTTCGGCCAAGTTACGGCCTGTCAACTAATTGGGCCTGCTAAAGTTCAAACATGGCTATAGGCACAATTAGCCAACGTCGATTTCGGCCTAGCTATTACTTTGAGCCTATTACAAGGACCATTTGTGAACAGGACCAAATCCGGTCAATCAAAGGCCCAAGACAATTTTGGCCCCTGCAAGCCCATTAGGGGGGCATTAAGGGCAGTGGGCTCCTATCCTTGATAAAGGGCCCATGATGCTTTGTGCTAGCTACTAATTTTTCACTACTTTTTCGGCTTGTTAGCAACCAATTGAGCTTTCGACCCAGATACCTTGATTGCGAGCCGCGCTAAGCAAATGTACAGCATACAAGGAAAAACGTAGCACATAAAGAATATATTATAAGAAATTACATCCACTAGGCAATCAAAGATTGATGCTCGTGAAAATAAATGAACATAGCTTATTGATCTACAACCTCACAATCTGCAACCTCGGCGCGGATGACGCCCATAAGCATGTGAGCAAGTTCTTCCTTCTTTGCTACACTCTCTCTGAAAACTTTGATCAATTGTTCCTACGCAAGAATGTATACCTCTGATTCCTCCACAGTTTCCATCATTGCTTCAGCCAGTAATTGGTTCACAAACATACATTTTTTCAGTTGGATTCGAGACAAAGGAAACTGAACAGATTCAGATGGGGATTTTGGCAGGCTTGTATCATTGGTAGTGGAGAGTGTCTTGACCAATGCATCATAACATAAATTAGGAGGGGAACCGAACAGATTAATCAAGAGTTATTGCCATATTACCTACCCTAGATTTATTGGAGAGAAACAATGGGGTTGCCTTGCTGTGTTTAGAGTTTGTCTTCTTATCTTCAGCAGCCTGCACCAAATTAACCCACTAGCATTGCTATCATTGTCCAGGTCAACTAATAGGAACGCAACATTGACACAATGAACGTTTGGGCAACCAGACCACACCAGCCTACACCAAATTACCACAATATGGCATTGCTATCATCAGCCAGGTAAGGTAATAAGAAAGCAGCATTGACACAATGAACGATTGGACAACCAGACCACAGCACTACAATTTATGTAATGTGCAAGATATGAGATAGTACAATCATGCAGCTCAGTATGCAAAACTACCAGGCAGTTTTCCTTACAAAAATATACATTATCACCTTTAATTATACATTTTTCTACAAGTAAATTTAGATCGGACAATTGGTGTAGGGTACAAAAGGGTGGATTCACGCCGATTAACAAAATACATGCTAATGTAAAAATATAGTGATATACAACAAGTACTTACATCAGTATTGGAGCACAGAGAATTCCCGCAAGATACTTTCCTCGAACACGATACCAATTTAGAAAGTCTTCTATCCTTTAAGCTTTTTTCTAAAGAAGAGATGCGTAAGAAACATGTAGAAAATATGATCTAAATGCTATAAAATTTCATGATACGAGGATACACACACACTTCTTAGAAAGGAGTTGACATATTTTTGCTGGACTGGAGCGGACTAGTTCTTTGGCCACTGTAATCTGGTTATTATCTAGAGGATTTGGGTTTCTCAATTCTGGAGCTGTATCTATGAACAGTGGAGTTGGTTTATCTCCTGGCATTTGGATCTTTTGCAAAGACCATGCTTGTAGCCCTTCAGATTCTAACATAGCCGTCTTCCCCTTGCATGACTTATATAGAAGAATGGTGCTTCAATTATAAAACATGCTACGGCGAAGAGATGGAATAGGTACTAAAGAATAGAAAGGCATGACATATTGACACGTATTCCCTCCATCCAGAAATAAATGGATGTGCCTAGGTGTATTTGAGTTCTAGATACATCCATTTTTATCCATTTCTACGACATGTAATCCAGATGGAGGGAGGATGATGTAGGAGTTAGGGATACGGCGGGACAACAGAGTAAAAGAAACACTAGTTGAATGTAAAACTGTCTGATAGCTGCAATAGATACAGAAAAACAGGAAGGCAACATATGCGTGTATGATGGGGAAACTAAGATGGCATTGCAACAGACCAGTAGAACATCACTTCAATGTAAGAAAACATGGTATGGTAGACGGATGGAGTACATACTGGTGAATAATAATGCATGTGATATTCAGAAGCATGATGTCCAAACTAAGAAGTTGGCATTTGCGACAGAGTAGAATGACATTACTTGAATTCGAAAACATGTTATCATGAATGGAATAGGTACGGAAAAACAAGAGGGCATGGCATATTTACAAGTATGGTCAGTAGGCTAAGCACATGGCATTGCAACAGAGTAGATGCACTCCAGGACATTATATGCATGATGCACCCATATCACGGGCCAAGTTAGAGCAAGGACCTTGTGGGGTGAATAGGATTCATCATCTTTCTGCAACTCTTCTGAAGAACTGCCTTTTACTGTTCCCTCAGATTGGATATCATCGACGTCAAGTTTGTTGGTCGTTACATTGCTCCGTGAGGTTTTGTGGATATATCAATGTGTGCAATTATATCTGACATGCACGGAAGACAACTAGTAGTGAGATTATTTAATGAATTTCTGTAGGAGACGACTTAAATAGTAGGATTGGACTTAACTAGCAGCAGCAGGTCTCAAAAACTAAAGGGAGAACACAGATGAAAGCTACAGAATATATATTGTTTGTACTCGAGATTAACTAGATGACACACAAAAGTATTAAAGAGCAACTACATAGGTGATACTAGAAGTGGTATAATCACCAGCCCGTGGGATAACATTGCCTGATGGATGATAACTATGGAACAGTGTTAACTCCTGAACAAGTCTCTTATCTGAACTATGGAACAACGTTAACGTCTGAACAACACTCTTAAGAGGTCAACATGAATGTACAGTGACATGTGATAATCTATTTCCATGCTTAGATGAATGAAAAAACCATAAATGTTGCGCACAAGTAAAATTAGGGTACAACCTATCTGGCTGCCATCCATAGGAGTGAGCATCATCTGCTGACTTGCCGATGGCCCTTGTGGCTGTCCATGTCGGGAAGGCACGTTCGAGGCAGGGAACTCTTGAGTGGGGACTATAGCTCCCTTCTAGTGTATGCTTCCATTGTTGGAGCAGCTGCGGTGAGAAGGAAGACAGTGTGGCTAAAGATGCGAAAAATACACAATGTTAAGAACGACACATATCTATGATCTGAAGAAATACCCTAAGAGATTAACACTAAGGTACGAGACTCGTTTGACTGAAAACTAAATTTGGGTCACATGCTTTTTTTATTTTTTGGTACTGTCCGATCTACGCCGTATGGCTAGATGGCCATCTTGTGCCACCCAGCTGACGCTGTTCAGGATCTTCCCCGAACAGCCAGCGACCACCGGCAGAGTAGCCTGCCTCCGGCGTCCCTGGCCGTGACGGCTCCGACCACAACCCCGCCCCCGCCCCACTACACTACTGTTGTTGCGCCGCCCCTGCCAAACCTCAAAGACTCGTCGCCGTCCATATCCAGCGTGTGCAGTACCTTCACCCCACGCAATACTAAGATAGGCACGTAAGCACTGCTTCCGCGGTGAACCTACGCCCCCGCACCCCTACGATAGACACTAAGGCACTGCTAGCCCAGCCAACCGGCAACCTAGGAGCTCAACCACGTTGAGGGGTGCTGCTTCCATCCACTAGGAATCGACTGACCCAGAATAAAAATTCAGGCGACTCGTGCCTAAAAAAAGTGATTTCAGATGAGTGTATGACATATCTTGCGGCCCGGTGAAGTAGGCAGCTCCAGCTGCCGAGTCGGTGAGGCCGACACGGTTGCGGTGGCTCTAGGAGGCGGGAAAGTAGGTATGTCGCGACGGTCAATGGCTACGGGCGAGTAGCGCCGGGGCCCTGGACGTGTCCGAAGTTGGAGCCGCCCTGGCGCCGTGCACAACAGGGCAGGTGAATCGGCTCCGGTACGGTTCACGCGGTCGTCATTGAGGCAGCTCCGGTAGCATGGAGTAAGAGGCACACGACCCAGTGCACGACGGCAAACAGACAACGGCTCTGACATGGGGGAGGAGGGCGGCAGTGAATTTGGTGTGGAGGCGCCATGGAGGAGGGGCTGAGGTTTCGTGGCTTGGGAGAAGGTGATTTGGTGCCCATGGTGTATGAATGGGTGCCTCTCCGATGATGCGTGAGTTGTCCACCATAGACCTAAGGGTCCGTAGGCAGTAGCTAGATGGCTTCTTCTCTCTCTTTGATTCTCATACAATGGTATCTTGGAGATCTATTTGATGTAATGACTTTTTGCAGTGTGTTTGTTGGGATCTGATGAAGTTCGAGTTTATGATCAGATCTATATCCATGAATATTATTTGAGTCTTTGTTGATCTCTTATATGCATGATTATTTATAGCCTCGTATTTCTTCTTCGAATCTTTGGTTTAGTTAGGCCAACTAGATCGATTTTTCTTGCCATGGGAAGAGGTGCTTTGTGATCGGTTCGATCTTACGGTGTCCTCACCCAGTGACAGAAGGGGTAGCGAGGCACGTATGTATCATTGCTATTAACGATAACAAGACGGGATCTATTCCTACATGAATAGATCTTGTCTACATCATGCCATCATTCTTATTGCATTACTTCGTTTCTCCATGAACTTAATACACTAGATGCATGCTGGATAGTGGTCGATGTGTGGAGTAATAGTAGTAGATGTAGAATCATTTCAGTCTACTAATCTTGGATGTGATGCCTATATATTGATCATTGCCTTGGATATCGTCATAATTATTTGTTCGTCTGTCTATTGCCCAAGAGTAGTTTGTTTACCCACTGTGTGTTATTTTCTCGAGAGAAGCCACTAGTGAAATCTACGGCCCCCGGGTCTATCTTTTCTTATATTTGCTTTCCAATCTATTTTTTGCTGTATTTGATTTCAGATCTAGTATTTCCAAAACCCAAAAATACCTTGCTGCACTTTTTTATTTATTTATTTTATTTCGTGTTTTTGCAAGATCTATTTATCCAAACACATACAAATTAATCTATCTTTTTACCAAGGAGGGATTGACAACCCCTCTTACGCGTTGGGTTGCAAGGATTTGTTCTTTGTGTGCAGGTACCGTTGACATAGTGTTGCTTGGTTCTCCTACTGGATTGATACCTTTGTTTCATAACTGAGGGAAACACCTACCGTAGTTTTAGTACATCATCCCTTCCTCTTTGGGGAAATACAGATGCAGTTTCAAGCCGCATCACCCCTCAACCCGGCCGATCGATGGCCGGCTCCCAGCGCGAGCCGGCTAGACGTGGCATCCTGGCCGGCCGGCTGGCGCGTGCCGGCTAGCCGTAGGTTAGCGGTCTTCCCATATGGACGTATGATGAGACAACTCCCCATGATGGGGCAGGCGTGGCAACATGCGCCACCTACCCGCACTGGCCGAAGCGAGCGTGGCTACAGCGTCCCCGTACCGCTGACCGGCGCGGAAAGCGACCAGGTAACACGACACTGTAGCCGCACAGTGCCAACCACTCCGTGAAGCCAGACAAGATGGGTCACAGTGCCGTGCAGCCGGCAGGGCCTGCGCCCGGCAGACCCAGCGGATCCGGCGACCCAGCAGGCCCTATAGCCGGCCCATAGACGATGACACCAGGGCCCCGCGCCCATGCAAAATTACCATTTTAACCCCAAGACCAGCCTATAAGACCCCCGATGCCCCTCCATGCAGGGGGGTGGCTCTTAGATCACCCCACCCGAAAAAAACACACACACCCGAGGCAAGGCAGAGGACCAACTCCCTCTTCCTCCTTGCCCCAAACAGCCCGAGGAGCAACCTTGTAGCCCTTGTGCTCTCCATATTACATTCGGCAGGACTAGGGGTGTTCCCTCTCCTGAGGGTCCCGAAGCTGGGTACGCCTCGTGTCACACACCAGCATGTGCCAACCTCGCCTACGGAACCCACCGGCGTCCTCACGTAGCCCCCCACTTTAAGCCATCCCATGGCATCTACCATGAGATCACCACGATAGTTGGCGCCCACCGTGGGGCTGCTCATGGCGTCGGCTGAAGTCAAGTTCTGGACGAGGCCCTTCACCAGCTCTGGCGGGCGCATCGTGCACGGCGTGGTTCTCAAGTCTGGCGCGGGCGCCGCTGCCCCCGCTGCTGGCTCCATCGTTCCCTTCGGCGCGTTCCACGTCTCCATCGCGCTCGTCCCCGACGTCTTCCCGAGCAAGGTGTACGACATCAGCGACTCGCCCGTCCACGTCAGTTGCGTCAGCGACATCATGGTCCTCTCCACTCATGTGGAGGTGTTAGTCACTGGCTCTAGTGCCAGCAGCTCGCACGCCAAGGTGCTGGAGGCTGCGGCAGCGGCTCGCGCAGGCCAGTCTGACCCCCTGTGCGCGACGATGTAGAGCTTGTGCGCCCCCAATCTCCCGATGCCGACCCGGCCGCAGCTGCGGCTCAGCTCAACGAGGAGCGTCAACGCCTGCTGGACGAAGCCATGGCGCTCGCTGCTGAGCGGCGCCTGGTGGAGTCAGCGCGACACGAGTATGGCACCGTCCATGGCCTCACGCCAACCGATCCCGAGCCCAGCTGGGTAGCTGAGGTGCGGCACCATAGTGGCGCCATCGGCGGTGCGCTTGGCGCGAACCCACCCATCTATGACACCCCCATTCAGAACATGCATCCCGCGGAGGCGGCCATGGCGGATATCAAGTTCCTAGAGGCCGAGGAGCGGCAGAAATGCATCTGTGAGCTCGTTTCCACCGCGAATGAACAGCAGAAGCGCCTCGACCCGGCCCAGCCCGCGGCTTCCGCCTTGCATGACCCAGAGGACCCGGAAGGCGGCCACCGGCCTACCCGTAAGCCTCTTCCCCACACCCGAACGCCAGTCACTCCGGCAGGCGCCAGGGCAGCCGGGGTCAGCGCAACCGCACCCTGACGATTGACGACAAATAGTATGACGATCTGGCTGAGGATGACCAGCGCCAGCCGGACGCTCTACGGCCGGCACAACCCCCCGCGCTCCCGCTGCTAGCCAGCTGGGCCCGCGCGACATCCACGACAGTGACGGCAACCATCGCATCGAGCATCTGGCCCGCTCTCTAGAGGTGGAGGAGGAGAGGTCGGTTGGACAGGCATGTTCGACCCCCGCATTCGCAACAAGCCCTTCCCCCAAAGGGTTCACGCTACCCCGCGACACCCCGAAGTACAATGGCACTGCCAAGCTGGAGGACTGGCTCATCGACTACACCACCGCCATCGGCATCACGAGCGGAAACCCGCGTCTGGCCGTGCGCTACGCGCCTCTCATGCTGCAAGGCTCCGCGCGGACCCGGATGAACAACCTCCCAGCCGACAGCATCAACTCGTGGCTTGACTTTGACCAGGCATTCGTGCACAACTTCACCGACACCTACCAGCGGCTCGGCCGGCCTCGCCAGCTCGCCATGTGCATCCATGGGCCAAACGAGTCCACCCGTGACTACCTCACACGCTAGGCTGAGCTGCACAATAGCTGTTAGGGAATCTAAGAGGTTCAGGCCATCCAGTACTTCATCGACGGGTGCCGAGACGGCACTCTGCTCAAGTACAAGCTTGTACGCTCCGAGCCGGCCAACATGGCCGCGCTCATGGCCATGGCGGACAAGTACGCCATGGCCGACTCCACCATGAAAGTCTCGGTTCGGCTGGACGAGGCCGGCAAGGCTCTGCCGGCTTCGCCCGCCACCCCGTGGTCGGCTGGCGACAGCAGCCGGTGCCACCAGGACAATAGCAACAAGCGCAAGGGCGAGCAGCCGGCAACCCGGTATGACAACCGCCTCGTAGCCGCCACTAAAGAAGTCCAACCGGCCGAGGAAATCGGCAACTGGCCCCAGCAGACCGGCAAGACTGCCTGGCTGCCCAGCCTTAGCTTTGAGCAGATGCTCGACGCCCCTGCAGGCATCAAAGTGGCGCTAGGCCATCCACACACACACTTCGGCAATGCACCTTCACCCAGCGCTTGATGAAAGGCAACTTGCCGCCACCCCCGCCTCCTCCGTCGACGGGCGCGGGGCAGCTGCCGCCTCCTCCATCACCTCCCCTGGAAGCAGGTGCGATGCGCGACGAAGCTTTACCCAACCCGAACACGTGCTATGTCGTCTTCACCAGTGAGGGCAGCGACAAGCATAGCAAGCATCGTCACCAGGCCAAGGTGAACGTCGTGGTTCCCCCCCACCCCTCAGTACATGCATTGGTCTGATCGCCCAGTCAGCTGGACTCAAAAGGACCAACCGACTGTAATGCCCACGCCGGGCGGCTACGCCCTCGTCATCGACCCCACCATATTCGCCAAAACGCGCACCTGCCACTTCTCGTGGGTCCTCATCAACGACGACAGCAGCATCAACATCCTCTACCACGACACCATGACCAAGCTCGACATCGAGGTCACGCAGCTACAGCTAACCCGAACAGTGTTCCACACAGCATGTCGGGTCTCTCCTGCTCCCCGATCAGCCGGATCTATCTCGACGTCCTATTCGGCACCTACGACCATTTCCAGCGCGAGCCCATTTGGTTCAAGGTGGTGGACCTATCAAGCCCCTACCAAGCGTTGCCAGGCCGGCTCGCGCTGGCAAAGTTCATGGCGGTTCCCCACTATGCCTACCTGAAGATGAAGATGCCGGGTCCCAAGGGCCTCATCACCATCGTTGGTGACTACAAGAAGTCCCTAGAGTGCGCTAAAGTCGGCTACAAGTTATCCCAGTCGCTGGTCATTGTCAAGGAGAGGCGCGAGCTCGACTGGATCGTGCCGTTGGCCGGCGAGTAGCCGGCTGTTCCAGCTACGCCCAAGCAACCGGCCAATGAAGCTTCGTTCCAGCTGTCCAAATATACCAAGAAGGTCCCTCCCAACCCGGCAAACTCCAGCTCCAGCCAGTACGTCATTGTGGGCACCTACCTCAGCAGCAAATAGGAAAGCAAGCTCATCGACTTCCTCTGTGAGAATCAAGATATCTTTGTGTGGTCCCCCAAGGACATGCCAGGTGTTCCGAGGAAGTACTCCGAGCACAAACTCCACGTTCGCAACGACGCCAAGCCTTTCCGACATTTGCTATGCTGCTTTTCCAAGGAGAAGCGAAGAACCATTGGTGATGAGATAGCCTGGCTGCTTGCAGCCGGCTTCATCATGGAAGTGTTCCACCTCGAGTGGCTGGCCAACCCATTCCTCGTCCTTAAGAAGAAAAACACCTAGCGCTTGTGTATCGACTACACCAGCCTGAACAGGCCTACCCCAAGGACCCATTTGCCCTACCGCGGATAGATCAAGTGATCGACTCCATGGCCGGCTGCAAGCTCCTGTCGTTTTTCGACGCCAACTCTGACAACCACAAGATCAAGCTGGACCCGGCTGACGCATGATACGTCTCCAACATATCTACAATTTATGAAGTATTCATGCCATGTTTACAACAATTTTATATGGTTTTGGTATGATTTTATTAGAACTAACCCGGACTGACGTTGTTTTCCGCAAAACTATTGTGGTGTCATTATTTGTGCATAAATAAAAGTTTCGGAATGGGCTGAAAATTTACAGTGATTTTTTATGGACCAAAAGAGACCCGGGAAGCATCGGATCTAGACCAGAAGAATCCCTAGGAGTCGAGAAGCCAGGGGCGCGCCCTACCCCCCTGAGCGTGCCCTGAGGGCTTGTGGGCCCCTTGGGCACCTCCTTGACTTGTTTCCGACGCCAAAAATTCTTATAAATATAGAAACCTCCGAAAAGAACCGTAGATCGGAAGTTCCGCCGCCGTAAGCCTCTGTAGCCACAAAAAAAAAACAATCGAGAGCCCGTTCCGGCACCCTGTCAGAGGGGGAAACCATCACCGGAGGCCATCTTCATCATCCCGGCGTTCTCCATGACGAGGAGGGAGTAGTTCACCCTCGGGGCTGTGGGTATGTACCAATAGCTATGCGTTTGATCTCTCTCTCTCTCTCGTGTTCTTGATTTTGCACGATCTTGATGTACCATGAGCTTTGTTACTATAGTTGGATGATATGATGTTTCTTCCCCTCTACCTTCTTGTGATGAATTGAGTCTTGCTCTTTGAGGTTTCGTTATGTTGGACTGAGTATTGGATTTGAGAACACTTGATGTATGTCTTGCGATGGGATATCTGTGGTCTATTGATTCACTTGATGTATGTTTTGGCACTCAACTCGCGGTTTCCTGAGGTGACATTGGGGTAATCTATGCATAGGGGTTGATGCACGTTTTCGTCCTACGTTCTCCGATCGAAACTTTGGAGTGATTCTTTTTTGCACGTTGAGGGATTATTATGTGATCCAATTATGTTATCATTGTTGAGAGACTTCACACTAGTGAAAGTATGAACCCTAGGCCTTGTTTTCAAGCAGTGAAATACCGTTTGTGCTCACTTTTATCGCTTGTTACCATGCTGTTTTTATATTTTCAAAAACCTATATCTACTATCCATATTACACTTGTATCACCATCTCTTCACTGAACTAGTACACCTATACAATTTACCATTGTATTTGGTGTGTTAGGGACACAAGAGACTCTTTATTATTTGGTTGCAGGGTTGTTTGAGAGAGACCATCTTCATCCTACGCCTCCCACGGATTGATAAACCTTAGGTCATCCACTTGAGGGAAAATTGCTACTGTCCTACAAAACTCTACGCTTGGAGGCCCAACACGAGTCTACAAGAAGAAAGGTTGCGTAGTAGACATCAAGCTCTTTTCTGGCGCCGTTGCCGGGGAGGTGAGTGCTTGAAGGTATGTCTTTAGATCTTGCAATTGAATCTTTTAGTTTCTTGTTTTATCACTAGTTTGGTATATAAAAGAAGACTAGAAAAAATGGAATTGAGGTTGCCACATATTATTCATCTTTATAATGTCTTTCTTGAAAACGATGGATCAGAAAATTGTGTCAAAGTGTTAGAAGAAAAAGTCAATAAAATGTTTGGCACCAAATCTTTGAATGATGAGCATGATTGCGATGTTGCTAGTTTGAATTCTTTGAATATCCATGATGCTAGTGATATGCAAAGCCATAAGCTTGAGGATGCTATGTTTGATGAAGATGATATTTTTTGCCCCCCAAGTTTGATGAGCAACCTAATTGTGATGATAGCATGCCTCCTATTTATGATGATTATATTGATGAAAGTGGATTTGGAAGAGTGTCAACTTTATGTAGTAATGATCCCAGTATTTTGGAGGGTGTTGAATCTTGTTGGTAATAATTATGAAAGTGGATTTGGAGAGGTCATGACTTTATTTAGTGATGAATCCACTATTTTGGAAGAGGTTTCAGATGATTATGACAACAAAGTTGTCATCTATGATGATTATTGTGATGACAGGTATGCTATAAAGAATAATGATAACCATGAATCTTGTTTCGCGGATTCAATGCTCCACAGACCCAAGAGAGGTTCGAACTCAGGGCGTGTGCGAAGAACTCGATCTCCCCAGCCTGCCAACTCATCGATCTCTCAGGCTAGCTTGATGAACAGGAAGGAAAGAGAACATGGCAGTTTACCCAGGTTCGGGCCACCTTGCGGTGTAAAACCCTACTCCTGCTTGTAGTGGATTAGCCTCGAGGTGGGCTGAGGATGAACTGGTATAGAGGAAGAACAACCTCAGGAGGTGTGCTCTTGTGTTTGTGCGAGCTGATGAGGGTTCGGGTGGATCCGCCCGTCTCTCTCTCTCCATGGTGGTAGCTAGCTATATTTATAGTGGCCTTGGTCCTCCTCCCCTAAAATGAAGGTGGGAAGGGATCCCACAATGGCCAAATTCGAAGGGAGACAGCTAGTACATCTCATCTTGACGAAAGGTGGTCTTCGCCTGCAAAGCTTCTGGCCATGACGCCATGGTGGGCTCGGCGATGACATCCGTCCCGCCGTGCTGGCGGTCTTGGTCTTGTAGCACAGAAATGGAAACCTTTGGCTGATTCCTCGGGACTCCGCGCCTGCGCTTGCCTCTTTACCACTAAAGAGGAAACCTGATGTACTGCGCCCGCTGGCGCCCGCCTGGCCTTGGTCATCATGGCTTGCGTCACCCTAACCTCGCGAGGTGGGCGTCTGCATAGGAATCTCCACTCCTCAGGAGCCAGCCTAGGGAGGCCGCTCCTTCTGGAGGTCTTGGCGCCGCCCGCCTCGCGAGGCTTGGCCCCTGGCGAGGGTCTTGTGTTGTTGATGCAGAAGATGGGCCATACCAGGCCGTTGATGGAGCCACATCGTGGGCCATGGGCAAGCAAGTCTGGGTACCCCGGTTCCCAGAACACCGACAGTAGCCCCCGGGCCCAAGGCGCGCTCGTACTTGGCTTCGAGACGAAGCCAAAGGGCAAGGGCGAAGTGCCGCGGGCCCCAACCGCCTGCGGACCCAGTCGACACATGGTGTTTGATGGGACGTGGGTGTATCTGCTTCCCCATGTTGCCTCGGCAACCGTTTGACTTGACAATAGCCTGCGGCATGCAAAAAGATCATCATTACTAGGGATCATGGAGGCCAGCGGTTGGCCTCCCTCTGGCTATAAGTGGGGGGAGGGGCGGAGCCCCCTGCCCATCTTCGTCTTCTCACTACTTGCTCCTTCTTATTCCTTCTTGTCTTGACGTCTCGTCGAAACATCCATGGCACCGACAAGGAGGTTCTCCGTGGCAGAGAAAGGGAAGGCCCCCAAGTAGGGGCCAGGTTTGCCGCCGCCCAACAGAGGCCGCGGACGCCCCCGCAAGTATGCCGTGACCCCGGCGGTGGCCCCTTGGGGGCGCGGGCGCACTTCTTCGAGGGCAGGCGTCGCCTCAGGCAGCCGTGGCGATGCTTCCTCTCGGGGTGGGAGCCATCGAGGATGGGGCAGCCCCTACGATGGGGGGAGGCACGCTGCGGTCGCTCGGCCTCCGCAGCCGCGCTTCCACTCGGTGGAGTTGTCGTGTGGTCGGAGAGGCCCGCCGGCATTTGGCTCCCACTCCCGCGCTTCTTTGCGGGTGCGCTACTGACCGCGGGGCTTGATGGCCTCTGGCTGACGGCTGACGGCTGCTACACCAAGGCCTCATGGGTGGGGTTCGAGGTCACCGCCACGGGCAACGTGTCCTTGAACCGCGGGTGGCAGCCGTTTTCCGGCGCGCGGGGCTTGAGTGGGAGGTGCACCCTCCATTTCAAGTACGACGGCCTCGCGACGCTATATGTGAGGGTGTTTGGGGAAGACGCCCGGCGTGCGGGGTGCTGCCCGGAGGATGGCAGCGGCGACGATGAGCTTGCCCTTGGCGACGGCCGCGACGACGACGAGGGTGGGCTTGCCCTAGGCGACGGTCGTGCTACCTCCAGCGGCGGCTCCTCCTTCGGGGAGAGCACCAACGACGGCAACTACGATGAACCACCACGCCGCCGAGCTCGGACAGGGGAAGGGAATGTGTCGCGTTGCCACCGTGCCCCGATGAAGCAAGAAGGGGACTCTGACTGAGTCCAAGAGCTCGAGCGCCGCTGGAGCCGGGCGCTGAGAGTTGCTGTAGCCGCGTGGCTTGCTTTTGCTTCTTTCCTCCTCCTGTACTAGAAAAAAGATGGAAGGCCCTGGTGGGGGTATGTAATGAACCGCGGCACTCACGCCATTATACTATGCTTGTTATTTTCATATTATGCCGCGATACCCGTGTCGCTACTGGATATGGTTACGGTGACTTAGCTCGATGCGCTTGCAGTAGACTCCCATGCCGCGAGGGAGTGCCCTCTCAGGGCTTGGATTTCCTACGTGCCCCTTGTCCCAAGGGCGTCTTCCAAGGGCTTCATTCTTGAAAACTTGAGAATCGTTGAGCCTGCGGAGGCGTCATGTGTCTACAGGGTTAGAAAGCCTCATGAGGCGCAATAACTCGAGCAAGCCCCCAAGCGTAGGTTGGTAGTGGCTAGTACGTCACGTCGCGATACTCGGAGGCATGGACTTGAGAGGGCGCGCATGCCCGCGAGCTCGTTGGAGAGCGTCTCGCGAGGATAAAGATGCTAAAGGCTGAGGCAACAAGGCTTCGGCGAGGTGTGGCCGCGGGCGAGCCCAGGCGCACACACCGTACCTAGCCCTCACGCGTGGGATGCGCGAGGAAGAGCGACGGGCAACTGTCGCCCTTCCTGAGACAAGGTTGGAAATGCAAAAAAAAAGAGAGAGAAATTTTCCAACCCTTGCGAATGAAAGATACGAAAGCTCAAATTTCATTCAAGAAGTTGCAAATCAGCTACAGAAAGCAAGCAAAGGAACAGCCGCGTCCGGCACCTAGACTAGTCTTCTTGTCTTCCCACTAGCGCGGAGCATGGGGCCTCCACTAGGACCTGGGTGGGAGCCCCCGTGAGGCCCATGGGCGGCACTCATGAGACTTCGGGGCGTGTACAGCCCCACCTCATTATTACGTGAGAGTGTCACGAGCGGAGACCTTCACAGGCACGAGGCCTTCTTTATGGGTAGAACTTCCGGAGGTGCTGGATGTTTGAGGCGTTCTGGATGAGGATCCCGTCCTGCGTCTCCAGGCGCGCGACGCCAGGCCTAGAGACGTGGGCGATCCTGAAAGGGCCCTCCCACATGGGTGAGAGCTTATGCAGCCCTTCCCTGGAGAGCACCCGCCTCAGGACAAGATCACCCACCTTGAGTGTCCTGGAGCGGACGTTGCGGCAGTGATACCACCGCAGCGCCTGCTGTACCTCACTGCATGGAGCGAGGTTGGCGGCGCTGTTCCTCCCCCAGCACAAGGTCCATCCCCTGCGAGGCATCCTGGCGTGCCTCGTCAAATGCCAAGACCCGCGAGGAGCGATGCCTGACCTCATGAGGGACAACCGCTTCGGCTCCGTAGATGAGGAAGAACGGAGTCTCGCCCATCGGCTTGGTCACGGTGGTGCGGATGGAAGACAACACAGACTGGAGCCCACCGAGCCAGCACCTGCCGCAGGCATCGAGCTTCTTCTTGAAGGTCCTTGCCTTGAGGCCTCTTAGGACCTCTACGTTGGTGCGCTCAGCCTGGCCATTGCTCCGAGGGTGTGCCTGTCGGCGTCCTGGGAGCGGGGGTGCCCAGACGTGCCTGCCTGCGGCCCGCGAGCGTGGCTTCGTCAACAGCTCGGTACGGCCCAGCTTCAGCGGCAACCACTCCAGACCCTCGCGAGGGGCCAAGCCTCGCGAGGCAGATGATGCCAAGACCTCCCTGGGGGCAGTCTCACTAGGCTGGCTCCCGAGGAGCGGAGATATCTATGCGAGGGGCACCTCGCGTGGTTTGAGTGACATGAGCCATGACGACCAAGGCCAGGCGGGCGCCAGCAGGCGCAGTGTACCAGTTTTTGGTGCTAAGGAGGAAAGCGCAAGCGAGGAGTCCCGAGGCATCAGGCAAAGGTTTCCATATCGGTGCAATAAGACCAAGACCGCCAGGACGGTAGGACGGAGGTCATCGCGGAGCCCACAACAGTGTCACCACCATAGCCTTTGGTAGGCGAAGACTACTTTTGTCAGGATAGCTTGTTGTGCTGTCCCTTCAAACTTGGACATTGTGGGATCCCTTCCCGCCAAAACATTTGGGGAAGAGGACCAAGGCCACTATAAATAGGACCTAGCCACCACCGTAGCAAAGAAGGGATTATTCAGATCATCCTCACACCCACCAGCTCATCGAGCCCAAGAACACCTCTCCTCCTGAGGCTGTTCATCCACTCTACTAGTTCATCCTCAGCCCCTCGAGGCAATCCACCACACACTAGAGTAGGGTATTACACCGCTAGGTGGCCCGAACCAATATAATCCCCCGTGTCCCTTGTTCTTTGTGTTCATCGAGCTAGGCCTTGGAATCGTCGAGCGAGCGGCCTGGGGAGAGAGTGTTCTTCGTGCGCACCCCAGAGTTCGAACCTCTGAAGGGTCTGCGGAACCCGTGATCCGACGTTTGGCGCGCCAGGTAGGGGTCCGCCGAAGCCTCTCTTCCATCGATTGACCCGACGCCACCCCGCGGTTCCAATGTCTAACGGTTCGAGGACTCATGCCGCCCAGTGGGCTGCCTGGACCGCCGGGGCGGTGCCGTCCGCTCAAGAAGACCTCAACTCCACACTCCAGGCGGCCCGCACACCGCCGGACGCGGGCGGCGGGACCAGCGCCCTCCGCCCTCGCGCCGCGGCACACGCGCGGCACCACGAGATCTTCAGGCTACGCTGCGGCAATGGCACCGCCCACCCGACGGGAGCAGGCGAACATGCGAGCCGCGCTCATCGTGGGGCGGGAGCTGCTGCGATGTAGGCTGGCGGAGAGCGGCTGCGATGCGCTGCTGGAGCGCGTTGCCAACTGTTGGACGCTACCTCCAGAGGTACGCCGCCTTTCTGCTCCCTGCCCACGCCTCAGGTTGTGGCAGAAGCGCGCGCGAGGCCCCAGCGAGCGCGCGCGCCCCCTGGAACACTAGGGGACCCGACAACACCAACATAGACCCCAACGCAGCCCGTCCTGCCACGATGGCGTCGTCGCTAGGGGAGACAAGCGCCGGCGGTCCACCATGAGGACGAGCTGGAATGCCACCCAGTGGCCACCAGGGCCAGGTGCCACGGTGAGTGGCTCAAGGCGTGGGGCACCCATGCGATGGCTCCGGCGGGGCGACCGCGGACGCCTATGTGCCCCGCATGATGAACCTGGAGTACATGCCAGGGGAAGGCTTCAACCCATTCCCCGAGCCAGGATGGCTGGGCGGAACGCCCGAAGCGGCGACCTTCCATGAGTCGCCCGGAGGCTTCGCCGACCCCTTCAGCGACGATGACGACGGGGTACGGCCAATATCTCGGGAGCAAGCTTACGCTAACCATGGGCTGCAGGTGAACCAGACCGCAACAGCAGTCGGAGACCCCAGGGCGGTGGCTCCACCCCCGGCGGGAGCGGTGCACTAGGGGCTGTGCGGAGGGGCCTGGAGCCAGGCCCCCACCCCCCGCGCCGCACGGAGCAAGGTGTAGCACGGAGGTAGGTCCTTTTCCGGGGGAGGTGCCGGCGAGCCCTCCCCCCCGGCAGAGGGCCCGTGGTCGCCGAGAGCGCCACCAACGTCCCCTTTGCCCCTTGGCCTTGTCCTGGATTCCGGACGCCCCAATAGTGGTCGAGGGTGGCGCAGGGCGGGGCCCTCGTCTGGCGATGTGAAGCAAGGCTCACACCTATGAAGGTCTCCACTTGTGACACTCTCACGTAATAATGAGTGGGGCTGTACACGCCCTGGAATCTCCGGAGTGCCGCCCTCGGGCTTCCGGGGCTCCCGCCCACGTCCTGCACCATGCTCCGCGCTGGCCGTCGACACTGTCCCCCAATGACTATGCTCACAGCCAGTGAAAGCACTTAGCTCCGCGTTGGTGGGAAGACAAGAAGACTAGCTAGGTGCCGGACGCGGCCATTTTCTTTCCTCCCTTTTTCTATAACTCGATTCGCTGCCCTTTTGGATTGAACTTGAAGCCTTTTGTCGTCAAGCGTGGGGGAGTCTTCTCTTGTTCGTGTTGATTTCTCACGTTTTGGTTGCATGCTTTATTTCGGGACTCGTGCCTGCTACCCCTCCCCTTGTGAACTCCTCGCGAGCGGGGGCTGGGCGTGGTATGCGCACATTGACCGTGCTCGGGCAACCCGGGTGGCGACAAACCCCCCAGGATCAAGAGTACAATCGCCGTGGGACCACCGCGCGCACACCCTGCCATAGTCTGGCATTCGCCCCTCGCGAGGCTCTCCCGAGCGGATCAGTAGGCTCCTCGGGAGACCTAAAACTTCGTGAGCCCCTAAAGGGCTCCCCTCAGGAGAAAGGCACATCAGCAACGTCAAAACCCGCTCAAGGCCCACTAGGATCGAGGAAAAGTCGGAGCGGCAACCCTGCTGAGGGGCTCGCAAGCTCACAAAAGCGCGTTTCAGGTCTGGATTAAAAGATAGAGTGCTAATTTACATACACGAGCCCCCCTCCAAAATGCTCTCACGCCCTGTGGGGTTGTGTCCAAGTCTTCGCGTGCAGGATTAAGCGAAGGAATGCGGGCTTAACTGGACGTGCTGCTCACTACGTCGCCCTGGTCACTCTCGTACGCGTTGTTGGCTTTGTCGCTAGCATCGTCTTCGCCGTTGTCGACCGCGCCATCTTCGTCCTGTTGGCGAACGCAGTAATTTCAAAAAAATCCTATGATCACGCAAGATCTATCTAGGTGATACATAGCAACAAGCGCGAGAGTGTGTCCACATAACCTCGTAGACCGAAAGCGGAAGCGTTATATCAATGCGATTGATGTAGTCATACGTCTTCACGATCCGACCGATCCTAGCACCGAACGTACGGCACCTCCGTGTTCAGAACACGTTCAGCTCGATGATGTCCCTCGTACTCTTGATCCAGTTGAGGCCGAGGGAGAGTTCCGTCAGCACGACGGCGTGGGGACGGTGATGATGAAGTTACCGGCGCAGGGCTTCGCCTAAGCACTACGACGATATGACCGAGGTGTGTAACTGTGGAGGGGGGCACCGCACACAGCTAAGACAAATCTTGAGTCCCTTTGGGGTGTCCCCTGGCCACGTATATAAAGGAGGGGAGGTAAGAGGTGGCCGACCCAAGGGGGGCGCGCCAGGTGTGGGGAATCCTACTAGGACTCCCCGGTCCAAGTAGGATTCCCCTCCTCTTTCCTATTCGGAGTAGGAGAGAAGGAAAGAGAGGGAGAGGGAGAAGGAAAGGGGGGCCGTGCCCCCACCCCTTATCCAATTCGGTTTGGGCAGGGGGGAGGCGCTCGCCACCTCTTGGCCCTTCTCCCCTCTCTCCACTAAAGCCCAATAAGGCTCATTACTTCTCCCGGCCAATCCCGTAACTCTCCGGTACTCCGAAAAATACCGGAATCACTCGGAACCTTTCCGATGTCCGAATATAGCCTTCCAATATATCGATCTTTATGTCTCGACCATTTTGAGACTCCTCGTCATGTCCGTGATCTCATCCGGGACTCCGAACATCCTTTGGTACATCAAATCACATAACTCATAATGCCAATCGTCATTGAACGTTAAGCGTGCGGACCCTACGGGTTTGAGAACTTTGTAGACATGACCGAGACATATCTTAGGTCAATCACCAATAGGGGAACCTCGATGCTCATATTGGCTCCTACATATTCTATTAAGATATTTATCGGTCAAACCGCATAACCACATATGTTGTTCCCTTTGTCATCGGTATGTTACTTGCCCGAGATTCGATCGTCGGTATCCTCATACCTAGTTCAATCTCCTTACCGGCAAGTCTCTTTACTCGTTCTGTAATGCATCATCCCGCAACTAACTCATTAGTCACAATGCTTGCAAGGCTTATAGTGATGTGCATTACCGAGAGGGCCCAAAGATACCTCTCCGATACACGGAGTGACAAATCCTAATATCGATATATGCCAACTCAACAAACACCTTCGGAGACACCTGTAGAGCATCTTTATAATCACCCAGTTACGTTGTGACGTTTTATAGCACACAAAGTGTTCCTCCGGTATTCGGGAGTTGCATAATCTCATAGTCAGAGGAACATGTATAAGTCATGAAGAAAGCAGTAGCAATGAAACTGAAACGATCATAATGCTAAGCTAACGAATGGGTCTTGTCCATCACATCATTCTCTAATGATGTGATCCCGTTCATCAAATGACAACACATGTCTTTGGCTAGGAAACTTAACCATCTTTGATTAACGAGCTGTAAGTGCTTCTAGTGCCCCTTAGTAATTTTGGTGTATTGAAGACTTATAGGTTAAGGGACTAATGTGTTTATGAGTGTACACAGGTCTATAAGTCTATGAGGAGTTTGATATTTACAGAGAAAGTCGACCCCTAAAAATGAAGTTCTTCGACTGAAGACTTTGGATTTCTGAAGACTTTCTGAAGACCTTGAAAGAGAAGAAATTGGTGTGACCTTGAAGACTTGGTATTCATTTGAGGAACATGAAGCGTGAAGACTTTTGTTTTCGTAGTTTCATTTTCTCTTTCTTGAGTCATAGGAAACACCGTACTGTAAAAGGGGGTCGAGGAAATACTAAGGAAAAATTTCCATGTGATGCTCAACTCAAAATCCTACACCTACCAATCCCTTCGAGTGAAGCCATTGGAAATCTCATACAGTTCAGTCATATTCTTCACTGACAGAGACGAAGTTCTTCTGGTCTCTGAGGAATTTGTTCTGACTGAGGAGTTAGGAATTCGCCAGTGCGGATTGCCTACACAGTGAGGAACATGATAGCCCTGAGGAATTTGATACTCAAATTTCCAACCATTGCTGTGCTATGCGCCAGTTGTCCCAAAATATCTACCCACCTAACGGTCATATCATTGAAGGGCATTTATGTCTTATCATGTCGGGCTGCTCCCTAGGCTATAAATAGCCGCCCCCTACAACCACTAGCTGGTTGGCTGCTCCGAGAGAAACTGACACTTGTCATTTGAGAGCATCCCATCCTCCGAGGACTTTGAGCGAAAATCATCAAGTGAGGAAAACCCAAACCCAAACACCCACAAACCCAAAGTGATTGAGCATCACTGAAGAGATTGATCCTGCGCGGATCCGACGCTCGTTACCTTTGAAGACTGTGCTTCTTCCAGACGGTTAGGCGTCATGGTCTAGAGCATCCAAGAGGAAATTGTGGATCGCCGAGTGACTGGGTTTGTGAAGGTTTGGAAGTCACCTGAAGACTTACCACGAGTGATTGGGCGAGGTCTGTGTGACCTTAGCTCAATGGGAATACGGTGAGGACTAAGTGTCCTGGACTGCGTGTTCAGGACTGGGTGTCCGGGACTGTGTGTCCTCAGGTTTAAATACCTAGCCGCCCTAACCAGACGTACAACTGAGACAGCAGTTGGAACTGGTCTACCAAATCATTGTCTTCACCAAGCTTACTGGTTCTATTTCCTCAACTCTTTCATTTCCTCATTACTGTGTTGAGTGCTTGTCATATCTGTGTTTGAAGACTTTGACTGAAGACTTTCTCAATTTCCTCATTTCAATTTCTTCAGTCTGTTTGTCTTCATCCTGTGTTTATGCTTTCTGTACTCTGTGTTTGTCTTCATTTCATCACGATGACCATGCTTGTGTTCTGTTATGCATACTTTTGAGTACTTATTCCGCTGCAAGTAGTTCTTCACTAAGGAATTTCCTCACTGGCAAATTCCTTAGTGAAGAATTCACAAAAATCGCCTATTCACCCCCTCTAGTCGATATAACGCACTTTCAATTGGTATCAGAGCAAGGTACTCCCTTGTTCTGTGTGATTTTGGTTTAACCGCCTGGAGTTTTAGTTATGTCGACCGCAGGTATGATCAAGGTCTCTGGGTGTCCTACCTTTGATGGGACGGACTACCCCTACTGGAAGAATAAGATGCGAATGCATCTTGAGGCAATTGATAACGATCTCTGGCATGTTGTGGAAAATGGTGTTCCCTCTGTCTCACCCTCACTGAACGCTACCGATGTGAAGAGATTCAAGCAACTCGATTCTCAAGCGAAGAATATCATATGTGGCCATCTGAGCAAAGGACAGTATGGAAGAGTGAGTGCTTTGGAAACTGCTAAGCTTATCTGGGATAGGCTGTCCAAAGTGAATGAAGGAGTCTCAACTCAGCGTGACTCTCGAGTTGATGTTCTTCGCAATCTCTTCAACCGCTTCAAAAGACTCGACAATGAAAATGTTCAACAAACCTTCGATCGCCTCACTGACATCTCAAATGAGCTTCAAGCGCTTGGTGCCACTGACATCACCGACCATGAGGTGGTGAAGAAATTGTTGAGATCGCTTGATTCCTCATTTGATACTCTGGCATTGATGATACAAGAACGTGCTGATTACAAGTCACTGGATCCCGCTGATATCCTCGAAAGGCTAAATACTCATGAGTTCCAGCTTGCTGAAAAGAGAGACCTCTATGGTTCGAGCTATGGCAGATCACGTGCACTGAAGGCCAAGGCAGTTTCTGAGTCTGAAGATGAAGACTCTGGCAGCAGCCTTGGTGATCCTGAAGAACTGAGCCAGGAACTAGCACTGCTCGTGAAGAAATTTCAAAAGTTCTCAAGACGTGGTCGCTTTGGAAGATCCTCAAGGAGCAATGATTCCTCATCCAGTGACTACAAGAAGAGGCTTTGTCACAAATGCAAGAAACCTGGACACTACATTCAAGATTGTCCTCAGTGGGAAAAGGAATCAAAGAAGAAGAAATACAAGGATTACAGTTCTGATGATGCGAAGAAAAAGAAGAAATCCTCAAAATCTTCATCATCAAAATCCTCAAAGTCTTCATCTCACAAGAAGAGCAGCTCCAAGAAGGCTCGGGCATTCATTGGCAAGGAAATGGACTCTGAAGCTGAATCTGAGGAACATGAGGAAGAGGAGGCATCTGAGGAGTCCGAGTCTGGAGTAGCGAGTCTAGCTCTCGCTACTGCATTCGTCAGCAAGTCTATCTTCAACTCTGAAGAAAATGGCTTCACCAACAAGGCTGATGAAGGCAATGATGACTACGCTCCCACCTATTGCTTCATGGCAAAGGGTGCCAAGGTACTCAAATATACCTCCTCTGAATCTAGTGAGAATGAATCTGATGAAAACCTCAAGCCCAGCTACTCTAAACTTGCTAAGATTGCTGTGAAACAACAAAGGGCTTTTGAAAAGGTTCAAAACATGCTAGACAAAAGTGATGATATGTTGGGTGAAGAAATGGATCGCACTAAAACCTTGACTGAAAATCTTCAGAGACTTCAGACTAGGTTTGACAACCTTCAAGGTCATCATAACACTCTCTTATCTAATCATGAGAAGCTTTCTTATGAATTTCTTCAAAGAAAGCAAGATCTTGAGAAGCTAAGAGTGAGTTATGAAGATCTTCAGAAGGAGCGCGATTCATTACTTGCTCAACAAATCAGCGCTGCTCAGGAAGAATTTGTTCCTCCATGTTTGAAATGCATTGAACGTGAATCTGCTAATTCTTCACCTGAATGTTCAAATGCTTCTAATGCTACAAATTCCTCAACTGTCTCTGCTATCACTAATTCCTCATCTAAGGACATTGCTAGTATCACTGACGATGCAGGGCTGAAGGAATTGTACATGACAGGCATGTACAAAAGCCTCAAAGGGCATCAGACTCTTTGTGATGTGCTTAAAAAGCAGATCCTCAACAGGAACCCTAGGAAAGAGGGTATTGCCTTTGAGAGGAAACTCAATGCTGATGGTACATATTGGAAGCCTGAGCAGTACCCCAAAACCTCATGGGTTGCTGCAAAGGGACCTCCAGTTGATCCATCTAATTTATCTGGCTTTACATGTGAATCTTCTCATTCTTCTGATGAGTCATTTGACTCCAACTATAAACTGTTTAAAAATCAGAATGGTGAAGTATTTGCTAGATATGTTGGCACTAACTGCAGGAACGGTTCTCCTATGAAGAAAATCTGGGTTCCCAAAAGGTGCCTTGAAAGTCTTCAGGTGAATGTCCTCATGACACCACCTGTGAAGAATAGGAACCCCAGATCAAATTCTTCATATGGACCAAATTCTTCATATGGATCCAAGTCCTCATACGGATCGAATTCCTCACGTGGATCATATTCCTCAAAAGGATCAAAGTCCTCATATGAACATCATCGTGCTAACAACTCTGTTTCGCAGGGAAGAGCTAAGGGCTATGAATATGAGCATTATTCTTCTAATCATTATGTTCATAAGTCCTCGAAGAATTTCTCTGCTTATTCATATGCTTACCCTAACTCCTCTTATGTGAAACGAAATGGATTGGCTTCTATGCCACCTTTCTCGTATGGAGCTCGCAGAGTGATGAACTCTTTGCCACCCCTTCAGATGTGGGTGGTGAAGAAAAAGAACTAATCTTTTATGCAGGGTCAGGTCTCCAGACGTACTTAAACGTCTGAAGAATTTGCTGGAGACCTGAAAAGTGCCTGAAAGGACGCAGGCTAATCATGAAGAAATGAACTTTCATTTCTCACGTCCTCATACTGTTTAACTGTTGCATTGCTTGATGAAATTGGTCTGATGAATTGTGATGTCATATTCTTCACTGATGAAGTATATGAAGTTCGTAAGCTGCACTAATTCATCTGCAGGATGATCAACCCAAAGCCACTGAGTGGGTCCTCGATAGTGGATGTACAAATCACATGACTGGTGACAAGAATCTATTGATGGATGCTCCCTTATCACCATCGCATCTGAAGCACATCATCTTCGCTGACAAAGGCAAAAGTCAGGTATTGGGTCTAGGTAAGGTTGCGATCACAAAGGATCGACACATGGACAAAGTCATGCTTGTCGAGTCCTTAGGATACAACCTCATGTCTGTCTCAATGCTTTGTGATCTTGATATGGTTGTTTTCTTTGGCAAGTATCGTTGTGTTGTGGTTATGGAAGCTGACAATTCCAAAGTCTTCGAAGGCTTTAGGAGAGGAGACTTGTATATTGTTGATTTCTCTACAGGACCGCAACCAGCCGTGTGCCTACTTGCAAAAGCTTCAGAAGGCTGGCTATGGCATCGACGACTTGGTCATGCAGGCATGAGGAATTTGCACACGCTTGCGAAGAAGAAGCATGTCATTGGCATTGAGAATGTCAAATTCCTCAAGGATCACTTGTGTGGAGCTTGTGAAGCTGGAAAGATGACCAAGGCTAAGCATCCAGCGAAGACTATCATGACCACTACTCGACCATTTGAATTGCTTCATATGGATCTCTTCGGTCCTAACCATTACTCAGCAGTCACAAATGACGCATCTCTCTATGGCTTTGTTATTGTTGATGATTACTCTCGATACACATGGGTACACATTGTTACTTACAAACATGAAGTGCAGGAAGTCTTCAAACGATTTTCCTCGAGGGCTTCAACCAACTTTGGTGTGAAGATCAAGCACATCAGAAGTGACAATGGAACTGAGTTCAAGAATTCTGGTCTTGATGACTATCTTGATGAACTTGGTATTACTCATGAGTTATCTGCTCCTTACACTCCTCAGCAGAATGGCGTCGTGGAGCGCAAGAACAGAACTCTTGTTGAGATGGCTCGCACTATGCTTGATGAGTACAAGACGCCTCGTCACTTCTGGATTGAGGCAATTTATACTGCGTGCCACATCATCAACAGGGTATATCTTCACAAATTCTTCAAGAAGACTGCCTATGAACTCCTCACTGACAAGAAACCCAATGTGAGTTATTTCAAAGTCTTCGGTGCTAAATGTTGGATTAGAGATCCTCATCACAATGCTAAATTTGCACCGAAAGCACATGAAGGTTTTATGCTTGGTTACGGAAAGGACTCGCACACCTACAGAGTCTTCAACAACGTTCTTCACAAGGTTGTTGAAACTGTAGATGTGCGGTTCGATGAAACTAATGGCTCGCAAAGAGAGCACCTACCCTCTATGATAGATGAACCAGCACCTGAGGAATCTATCAAGTTCAAGGCTACTGAGGATGTCATTCCTACCGAAGAATCTGCTGAAGAATTCATTCCAGAACGTGAAGAACGTCGAGCTAATGCACCTGAAGAAAATGCTGAAGAAAATGGTGCTGAAGAAAATGCTGATCAAATTCCTCGACGACAACCAACTCATCCTCGCGTTGCAAAAGAAGTGCAAGTTGAAAAGATCATCGATGACATTGAAGCACCAGGTCCTCTCACACGCTCAAAAGCTTCACATTTATCTAACTTTTGTGGGCACTATGCTTTTGTCTCTATCACAGAGCCCACTAAGGTAGATGAAGCATTTCTGGAGCCTGAGTGGATTCAGGCCATGCAAGAAGAATTACATCAATTCGAACTCAACAACGTCTGGGAACTAGTTAAACGTCCAGATCCTCGCAAGCACAATATCATTGGCACAAAGTGGATCTACCGCAACAAGCAAGATGAAAATGGCCTTGTGGTGAGGAATAAGGCAAGGCTTGTAGCTCAAGGCTACACACAGGTTGAAGGAATTGATTTCGATGAAACTTTTGCACCTGTTGCTAGACTTGAAGCTATTCGCATATTACTTGCTTATGCTAACCATCATGATATCACTTTATATCAAATGGATGTGAAAAGTGCATTCCTCAATGGTAAGCTTGAGGAAGAAGTATATGTTGCTCAACCCCCAGGTTTTGAAGATCCAAAGCATCCTGACAAAGTCTTCAGACTCAATAAGGCCCTCTATGGCCTCAAGCAGGCCCCTCGGGCATGGTATGATACTTTGAAGGAATTCCTCATGAAGAAAGGCTTCAAACCCGGTTCACTCGACCCTACTCTTTTCACTAAATCTTATGATGATGAATTGTTTGTGTGCCAAATATATGTTGATGATATTATCTTTGGCTGTACTGACCAACGTTATAGTGATGAATTTGCCTATATGATGAGTGAAGAATATCAAATGTCTATGATGGGAGAGTTGAAATTCTTCTTAGGTCTTCAAATTCGTCAACAGCGCAATGGCATATTCATATCTCAGGAGAAATACCTCAAGGATGTACTGAGGAAATTCGGCATGCAAGATTGCAAAGGCGTCAAAATTCCGATGCCCACAAATGGCCATCTGTGCACTGATGAAAATGGTATTGACTTCGATCAAAAGGTATACCGCTCCATGATTGGTTCTTTATTGTATTTATGTGCATCTAGGCCAGATATTATGCTTAGTGTTTGCATGTGTGCCCGATTTCAAGCTACACCGAAGGAATCACACCATAAGGCTGTGAAACATATTCTTCGATATCTAGCTCACACACCAACACTTGGATTATGGTACCCCAAGGGCTCGGCTTTTGATCTCATTGGATATTCTGACTTTGACTATGCTGGTGATCATGTGGACTGCAAGTCAACATCTAGTACATGTCATTTCCTCGAACGATCTTTGGTCTGTTGGTCCTCGAAGAAACAGAACTGCGTATCACTGTCTACTGCTGAAGCTGAGTACATTGCTGCTGGTTCTTGCTGTGCTCAATTGCTGTGGATGAAGCAAACTCTCAAGGACTATGGCGTCAACATGAAGAATGTGCCTCTCTTCTGTGACAATGAGAGTGCCATCAAGATTGCACACAACCCAGTTCAGCACTCGAAGACAAAGCACATTCAGATTCGTCATCATTTTCTTCGCGATCATGTGTTGAAGGGCGACATTTCTATTGAGCATGTGAACACTGAAGAACAGCTAGCCGATATCTTCACTAAGACCTTGGATGAGAAGAGATTTAGCAAGTTGCGGTGTGAGTTAAATATCCTAGAATCTTCGAATGTTCTTTGAAAAGGACACTCATCCTAACACTTATGTAAAATTGATGACTTAGATGTTCAACACATGAAGAAACATTTTTCTTCAATCAATGAAGAATAACACTCTAAGTGTGAAGAAATTAATGAAGAATTTGATTCTCAGAACCCTACGACAATTGTACGCGGTGTCTGAAATCATCATTCTTATACGGTGGGTCACGCCACGACCAAAAGTTGAAAATCTTCAATTTGAGTTTTCCTCAGTTGTTCAAAATCTTCAACTTTGCAAAATCTTCACTATTTTTGTCGTTTTTCTTCATTGTATATATATATATATATATATATATATATATATATATATATATATATATATATATATATATATGAGTTTATGTCCTCTACAACATTCACTTATTGCTATTTCTTCAAGTCGTTTTTTTTTGCTAAGTGAATGTGATCAGACCCTTCCCCCTCTATGCTATACTCAACCCAATCTATTCACAAATTCTTCATGTGCGTTCTATTTGAAACTCGTTCAAAATCTTCACTGTGTCCTTGTCAGCTGAAGAATTTGCGAACGGAACTTTTAACTTATCTTATCCAAATTTTGGCTTTGCCGCTCAAACCGTTCCGCATCCCACGAAATACTTATCTATTCACCCACGATCTAACACGATCTCCACTTCTAAGTACGTGGGTGACACATGTCAAGCGAATGAGAAGGGTCAGGGGCACGTTCGTCCAATTTCTTCGGGCGAACAGTTTTTCACCGTGGCTATAAATACCCCCTCTCCCCTTCCTCACTTCCTTTACTCCGCTCGACCTCTCTCCAGCTCGAGCTTCTCAAACCCTAGCGCCGCCGCTACTTCATCGTCGCCGGTGAGGAAGAGCTTCACTGCCTCGACCTCGTCGCCGTCGTACTCGCGCCGGCCGCGGAAATCTTCACTCCGCCGCCGCCGTAGCCGTCTTCCTCCGCCGAGTTAGGGCGTGGAAGATCTGCACAGACGAACTTCACTTCTCCACCTCACAGTTCGTCGTGTTCTTCGTTCAGGGTAATTAAAATTCACTTTTACTGCCCTCTTTGATTCAAATGATTTCTACAAAATCTTCAAAGGTGTTTATTCTTCAAATTCTTCACACACTAAACACCTCACATGTCATCTGTTCTTGATTCATTTCTCTAAGCTATAATTTCTCTTCAAGATTCCTCAATTGTGCAGATTTCTGATCTGTACAACTCTGGAACCTAAGACTGAGAACGCTTAGTGAAATTCTTCAAGACTCGCCTGGTCAAATTCCTCAAACTTGTTCTTTTTGAAAAACCTTCTGAGAACGCATATGACCTCTCCAAATTCCTCGCAACTATACTCTGTTCACAGGTACTCATGTCCGCAGCTGAATCACTAGGTTCTCATCAACTTAACTCATTTGCAGCGTTCCTCGAAGAAAAGTTGCATACTTCTTCAGAAAATTCAATTGTCCAAATTCCTCATCTGAAGAAAATGGCTGATGGAAAGAAGCCACAGAAAGGAGGAAAGAGGCCTGAGATCAACACTGCATTTGAAATCCCTGAGGACATCTATGCTGGGTACTGCACACCCCCTGAGGAAGATAAAAATCAGCGCAAGGTGCGCATTCAGAAGATAGAGAGGAGATGGGCAAGAGAGTGGAGGGAGTACAGATATGTGACTCCCAAGTACATGAAGAAATTCGCACTCAATCCTCCATGCTCAAGACCTCCGTTGGCACCTGGCCAAGAAGCTGATCTCACCAGCCTCAAGCGTGGTGAAGATTATCCTGAAGAATGGGCCAAGCGCCAGGCCAAGTTGGCCAAACAAGCAAAAGATGCAGTGAGGAAATTCAACGAGGACTCTGCTGCTGCTGCTGCCTCTGCTGAGGCCTCTGCTGTCAAGCCGAAGAAATCCATGGCAAAGAAGCCTGCGCGTAAGCCAAGTGCTTCACCGTCAATGTCCTCACGGCCAATTCCTCACGCTGCTCCTGCCCCTCCAAAGTCCTCAGCTGCTCCGACCAAATCCTCAGCACCTGTGCATCTTGCCACGTGCCAAAGGACTACAGGCTTCTCTATTGCCTCAGGAGCTGCACCAAATTCTTCAACAGGACCCTCTCTGCTGAAGACTAAGACCACTGCTGGACGAGGCTCTCGCCCAAGTCCTCACAAGAAGCAGGTCGCCTTCCAAGTGCCGTCTGAAGAAGACGAAGCTGATGATGAAGAACTTGCTGAAATCATCAGAGATAGGCAAGTCAGGGCCGCTAGAGCCAAGGGCACAAATGTGCCTCTGCTTTTGGATCCAAAGTTGATCCTCGATTACATTGATCTCTGGCACAAGGACCCAAACACTCCTATGCCTGACTTCAAGCTGACTCCTGGCCAAAGTCATATGCTGACTGCCTTCATCCAAGAAGAAAATGGAAATTTGAGAAGGCCAGGCAGCTCAAGAAAGCACAGTACAGGAAGGAGAAATTCCTGAAGAACAACGTTGTCTCTATGACAACTGATGAACTTGTGAAGATCCAGTCTGAAATCAAAGTCCTCAGCGATGATTTCAATGCTTACTATGCTGATTGGAAAGGAGCCAAGGTCAGGTTTGTTAAACTGACTAAGATGTTCACCTCCAATGTTGCAGCCCCATCGCAACAAGAAATTCCTCAGGCTGAAGCATCTGCTCAGCCAACTGAAGAACATGCTAGCACCGCTGATGACAATCAGGCTGCTGGAGAAAATGTGAGTTCCAGGGCTGATGACTGCATTCCAGCCGCTGATGAAATTGCCAGGGCACCCACTAGTGGTGCGCCTGAAGAAAATGAAGAGGTCAGGGCAACTGCATCAGTTGTGCCTATAGAAAATCAACCACATTCCTCTGCTCCTCCTACGCCTACTCCAACTCCAATCCTTCCATCTACATCAAATGTGAAGAGGACCAAGGCTGCAGAGCGTGCAACAGTGAAGAAAAGGAAAGCATCAGCTCCTTCAGATTCTTCAGCACCGAAGAAGATGAAGAAATTGACAAGCTCATTTGCTAATCCAATTTATGTTGTTCCAGTTTCCTCCATGCCATCAAAGGAAATCGTCCCTTTTGATGAAGAATATGTGATCCCTAGCGGATCTGATGAAGAAAATCCTTCTGCTGCTTCGTTAGAGCAGATGGATGAAGAAATTGAAGTGGATAAAATCCCTTCAACCCCCACAGTTTCCTCGCCTATGCCTCAGACTGCTGAAGAGGCCGGCGTTGAAGAAATGGAAGATGAAGATGTGGACGTTGGCTGCACCACACCGGTGATGAATGATGACTTTTAGGAAAGTCAGCACCCCAACTCTCCACTCTTCACACCATTGCAACAAATTCCTCAGTCCCCAGCAACTACAGTTCAAATGGGATCTGATGAAGCTCATGAAGAAATTCCAGCCACTAGTGCTGAAGAAAATGAAAATGAAGAATTGAAGACCCAGGCTGGCACTGAAGAGGAACCAGAAATTCCTCAGCCTGAAGAACCTGAGATTGCGATTCCTGATGTTGTAATGCAACTGACTGACACTCCTCTGCCCAAGCCAAAGGATCCATTCTCAAGGAAGCAAAAATTCAAGGCTAATGATTTCTTCGGCGAGCACGTATTCTTCACTGATTACAACCCCTATGACTCTGCTCGCATTAGGAAGAGGTGTTTCTGGACTGCCAGCCAGGCAAATTTTTATTCCTCAGTGCTGTTCAACAAAGACAATGTCTTCGATCATGAGCACATTCCTCACGTGGATATGGAATCTCTGCCGTGCTTCAGGCCAGTCCTGAATGTTCTTTACGACGCGAGACTGTTAAATTTCTGCACTGATGTATGTGATTGGAATGAAGAGCTCATTCTTCAATTTTATGCAACTCTGCACATCACTGGAGACTCTGAAGATGTGAATTCATGGGTGCTGGACTGGATGTCTGAAAATACTCACTACAAGGCACCAGCTACTGAATTGCTTCGTGCTTTGGCTCTCAGTCCTCCCCTTGAAGCTGCTCGTTGCGTCTACAGTGAACCTGAGCTTACAGATCACAATATGCAAGTGCTGATGAAGCCTTTGAAGCCAGGTCAGGCCCTAAGAACAAAATTCCTTGTGAAGGAATTGTTATATGTGCCTCGGACTGTCTATCGCATTCTGACGAAGACATTGAGTCATATCAAGGGCCACGACTCGGATGAAGAAGAAGTCGTTGGCATCATGAAGAATCTGCTTTTCAATATCATTCATGGCGTTCCCGTCAACTTCCATGATTTCTTCATGAGGACTCTGGCCAATGTCGCAATGACACCGTTTGAGTTGAAGCCTTATGCTCCTTGGATCATGAGATTCATCAGAACAAGGTATTCACTCAACTACAAAGCTGACACACTGAACCATTGCAGCTACTTGCCCCCGATTGAAGTCCTCAAACGGACATTTTCCTCAGCTGATGAAAGGGCAAGGCTACTGCTGTTATTGGATGAAGGCATTCGTCCATTGATGTCAGCAAGCTGATCTACTCACATATATCTCCCCATGACTCGCGCCAACGCCACAAGCCAAACTTAGGACGTCCCAGGTGATACGACCGGAGTTCCCCAGTCTTCCAGAGGTGTCAATCCAAATGGGTCAGGTCATTGTTCATTTCCAATGACGTACCCACAATGCGTGAAGAAAACTCTATCTTCATAAACCTCAACGCACTGGTTGTCTTCTCGCACTCGGGAAGAAGACTGAAGAAATGGGTCCGGGGGACTTTGACTGGTCTGCACTCACCGAAGAAACAGAAGGTCAGGTCAGGACGGTTTTCGGGATATTCCAGAAAAGCTGTGATCACCGCCCAGGATTACTTTGCTGAGACGCACAACTTGATACAAGAATTCCAAGCAAAGTACAAAAATATGTAGTACAAGACCATCGTGGCCTATGAGTACAACACTTGGTTTCTAGTGGTTGATGGCGGAAGCGGTTTGAGGTTCATCTGCGTCTATGGGACTCCATTTCCCACAAGAACAGCTGATCAGGATAACTCCTATCTTCGCGAGGCTGCTATCACCTTTACATGGGTTCCGGGGCTGTCGTCATAACACTCTTCTCCACGCAAGAAATCTGGCCAAGACAATAGCCAGGGACAAGCCAGTGAGTACGTTTGAATGTACTCGCAAACATTTAGAACACGGGTATAATATATAACAAGGGTAATCATGCTCCAAAAATATTCTATGACCATATAGTCAGCCACGAGATAAACAAAATTCATGATGCACGCATGCAAGTAAAATATGAATATGCAATATAGAATAGAGTGTAGTGATCGAGTGTCTGAAATGACTCCTCAAAAAGGGGGCAAATAAATTAACAATGCCGCAGTCGGGCGTCTATGCGACGCCACATAAAGGGCCTATAGGGGATAATCACAGTGAATATCCAGGAGGTAGAACCGTCCCAGGGATACTCAATAATTCAAATAAAGTAAATGGTTAGTCCACAATAATAATAATCACAATCCATATGTGTCACAGTTCATAATCAATGTTCTGGTTTAGCAGTTTTTCCTCCGAAGGCCGACACTAAGACCGACACTTGACCTATCCCCAGACTGTAGTCCTTAACCATGGACACGGCTATTCGAATAGATGTATAATCTCTGCAGAGGGTGTACTCTTTACCCACGGGTAACGGATTTCTTTAGTCCATCGGGACTAAATTCCGTCTACGGTCTTTTAATTGAAAACACGCCTGACCTGCACACACCAGCTTAACTTACCGGTGTCTGGAATCACCCACAACACCTGTCAAGCCAAACTCTAAGTGGGGAGGCTACAACCTCGACGTAGCATGGGATCACAAAATTTATACCGCGCGCAAACTAGGGGAGCTACCCCTTCGGCTACAACCGAAACACCCATGCCCCCGGACCGGATGACTGGCTTTAATCCATGGCCATGGGACCCTCATCACGGCCTCTCTGTATGGTGTGTGCTAGAAAGGGGTTGACAACTTACTGAACCGTACCCTACCTCTGGCAGTGACAAGTGGTAGTACGAAGCAAGTATGGGGGTTACTGGACAAGACTCGATCTAAGGCCGACTCAGGAGGTTCGAGTGTTCCCTGCATGATTAGCATAACAAAAATATTTCCAATAACAGATAAGCTTAACACTCATCAAGCCCCACCATGCCATACCGGACATACTCGTCTCAACGAGGAACTAGGGACAAGCTCGCGTCTACCCAAGACCGCGACTTTCCCGACTTCCTTCCGGCATGCATGAGAAGCTTACGAGGATGATCACTATCACCAGCATATCCATTTATAACAGCAAAGAAATCTCCATTTATGCACTCATGCGTATGATCTTACCGTCACATAAAATAGCATATACTCCAAGTCAAGATGATGTTGTAACCGTATCAACAACATCCAAAAATATTAAGCCAAGGTTCAGAATGCTTGCCTTCAAGCGTATGCATGTGGGGGTGCATTTTTTTGAAGGTTGCCTTTTCTCCAAAAATCCTATTTTGAGAAATATTCAAATAACACCCATTTCAAATACAGTACAAAAAGTTGTCCCAAATATTTTTGAAATAAATCTTAAAATAAACTAGATGAAATTTGAGAGGGGTAGGGAAAAAGAATCAATTCATTTGGAGTTTTATTTTAAAAGTTATAGCCAGTCAAAGATTAGTCAAACTTCGGTTTTAATAAAATCAGAAAAAGGAAAACGCTTCGGGGAAAATACGCTTTCGAAGCAGAGGAGACGTACTCCGGACTTTGCGCTTTCACTTAACCAGAGAGGACGGCCGCGCGGGTCACTGACAGTGGGTCCAGAGGGCCCATTGGTCAGGTTTAACTGGTCTCCCTCTCCCTCCTTTCTCTCTGCCCGAACGGTGGCGGGCCTCCGGCGATCGCCGACGGCGAACTGCAGCTCCCCACGGGGCCCCGAGGGCAGGGATGGATCCGCCAGACCGGGGCGGTCCTCCCGGTGGGCGCTAGGCAGGCGGGGATGGAGGAAGTCACCGGCGGCGAGCTCCGCGGCGGACGGAGGTTTGGGAGCAAAGTGAGCTTCGGGCTATGGTGGGCTTTGGTCGTGGCTGAGGCGCTAGGCAGTTCCACAAGGCTATGGGGAGACGTTTGGTGGCGTTGGATGGGCGGGGGAGGGCCTGGCTGTGACGTATTGCACCGGAGCTTGGCGGCGGCCGGACTGGCCGGAGACGAGGAAGAAAGCCCCTCCTCGTCGATTGCTGGCTACGGGAGTACTATAGGGGTGGCCTGGGGTTGCCTGAGTGCTCGGTGGAGCTCGGGGCCTCCCTTTTATAGCGCGACGGGGCTGGCTACGAGCGGTGGATAAGATCGACGACGAGTCGCCGTTGCTGTAGTTGCAGGGCGTCGTGGCAGCGACGAACGCGTGCCGACGAGCAAGTGGATGGGCTCGGGCTGTTCATAGGGGGCAGCTGGCGCGCGCGGGTGGTTTGGGCGGTGCCGTCCACGGGAGAGCCCGCTGCCGACGCCGGTGTGCCGCCAAGGGAGCATCTGACGGCGGCGCTGTGGGGCGCCAGTGCGGCTTGGAGGTTTTCGGTGAGTGGGCGAGTGCATGGCGCGGCTCTGCAGGTGAGCTGGGGCCAGTGACGGGACGCGTCGACCCGAGCGCACGCACGTGCAAAACGCGCGCTCTGGCCGTGCCCAGAGCACGCATGCCAGGTGCTCGACGAAATGCCAGCGTGTGCTAGAGAGCTAGGGCGAGGCTGGTAGATAACAGGACAAGGTTAGGGATAGCCAGGAGGTTAGTGGACATGCTGGATGGGTCAGGGGCTCGAGTCCATAATGCAAACTAGAAATACATGCCAAGACTGTTCCTGCACACAGGGTGTTCGACAGAATGCCATGGTCATCTAGGCAACTCTTGGGGTGGCCAAACTCTCCAGATCCTAGTCTCTTTAGGAGCTAAAGAAAGTGGTAAGGTTAGTTTGGCAAAAATAGAAAGTTGATAGTGCAAGTTTTTGAGAAAACCAGTTTTGGGCAGAAACTAAAGGCTATCCTTGCATGCACCAAAAATACTCCAATGGGTCCAAACTCCTGGATTTAAGAGTTTGGTAGGGAGGACTACAAGTAGGAAAAAGCTCATGGGCACTAGGGCAAAATAAAATGGAGTTGCAGTACAAATCACCAAACTGGACCAGAATGAAGATGAGGTTGATTTACTCAAATTTTTCATAGAACATCACTGGGTTTTTGCATGAAGTTGAATTATAAGCATCCACTGACATCTCCAAACACTTGGAAGAATTTTTAGGAAAATATTTAAAAAGGTTGTAGTGCAAAAATACCTACTGGACCAGATTTGAAAAATTGATGTAGAGCTCAAAATCTCCAATAACCAAAAGATATTTTTGCATAAAAGTGATGTGGAAGCCTCACATGACATCCCCAAATTTTGGTGGGATTTTTGAATGCATTTATCAAAAGGTTGCAGTGAAAAAAAGGGCTCCAAATTTATGAAAGATCATTTTAAAAGAATAAAGTTCATGAAAATTAATTATGCAAATAAACCCACTGATAAAGAATTGATTTGATAAAGAGGGCATACAAGTCCAATAATACTTTTGAAGAGTTTTCCACCAGAGGTAAAAACCCACAATATTTAAGAGAAGAGGGTTCTGAAACCAAAGGAGAAATCCAGAAAAATAAAAATTTAATTTCCTGGCAAAATTTTAATTAATAAAACAGGGTCAAATTTTTGGGGTGTTACAACACTACCCCCCTTAAGAAAAAATCTCGTCCTCGAGATTTGCTAAGGGTTGTTTTAAAAATAATGCTACCATCATTTGAAACCAATAGTTCGCGCATAGCACGAATTTAGGGTACAAATATAAGCTGCAACACATAAATAAACATAGCTATGACGTTTATAATAAAGATGGCAAAAGGACAGGGTCCTGAGAAAACGTCTCTGGTACTGGAGCACACAAGCAGACGTCCTTTAATAATGGCGATACAGGATCACCCAATTACAAGGCGTAGAAATATAGATAAGGCTCGTTACTACTCGAGTGACTTAGTCTACTCCGTTCATATCTAAGCGGGCTTGTCTAGTGGACGATGAAGTTTCTCCACGGGTTTCACCATCGGGATTAGCCGGATGAGGTTGAGGGGCTGCAGGGTCGGGCTAGCGATGATGACCATCGCGGGGGTTGTTGGCCACAACCCCGTTGGAGTGTGTTCCCAAAAGGCGGCGAAGCACTTCTGGGGACATCAAAGTATTTTGGTCGATGGCTGGGGCAGACCTCAAGGGCTCGATTGGGTGTCCGAACAGCACGACTGGGTTGTCGGTGTTGGGCTCCACTTCTCCTCTCGCCGGGGCTCGGCGAAACAGTTCTCCACGAGTTGCGATCAGATCAAGAGTGATTTGATCGAACAGCTCCTCTAGTGCACTTACATAGCGCACCAGATGCAGTAGTGCAGGATCCATCTCGTGATCTCCGTTGGCAACCTGGGGCGGCCTACCATACCCGTTACGACTAGGGTAGTAGTAGAACAGGCGACAGTTAACTCTGGGCGACAGGTGCCGGAGTTGAACTATAGCTTCTCGAGCTGCCAGCTGGATGGCTTGTGGCTGAAAGGGAGTGGTCCTCCCAGTGAACCTGTAGGGGCGTTCTGGTGATAGGCCCCTACCATAAATGTGCACGGTGGCCCAGAACTGACGGCTCTCACCGCCCACGAGTTCTTGGTATACAACATACTCTGGGGGCTCTTCTAATGCATAGGCACGGCGGGTGAGGTTTGCGAGCACGGTCACAAAACCTCCAAGGTTGGTTGCTGTGGTCTCATTGTGGACAATGGGGCCAGGCATCGCGGCTTGGCTTGGGAAAGAGGCTATGCGGTGCTGAGGCTAGCGTGCCCTTTTTATAGAAAAAGGGGCGGAGTCTTCCTTCGCACGCTTGCGAATGAGACAAGTTAGGTGTCGGTCACTGGCGCGTGATCGACAGGCTAAGCTGATAGGTTGGGCACCGACTGCCAAAAGCGTCGGGGTGACTGTGTGGCTATCTTACGCGAGAAGCTTGGCCGGGGTTAGGTTAAGGTCTGGTGGGTTGGTTAACCTAGGTTTATTGACCTGGCTAAGATAGGGTTAGCCAATGGTCAGCCTGGCTCTGATACCAAGTCTGTCAGGACCGGGTTTTCGGGATATTAATTCCCAGAAAATGGCCCTTGTGCTCACCAGCCCCAGGATTACTGTTGGCTAATGAGGCACCAACTTGATACAAGAATTCCAAGCAAAGTACAAAAATATGTAGTACAAGACCATCGTGGCCTATGAGTACAACACTTGGTTTCTAGTGGTTGATGGCGGAAGCGGTTTGAGGTTCATCTGCGTCTATGGGACTCCATTTCCCACAAGAACAGCTGACCAGGAAAACTCCTATCTTCGCGAGGCTGCTATCACCTTTACATGGGTTCCGGGGCTGTCGTCGTAACACTCTTCTCCACGCAAGAAATCTGGCCAAGACAATAGCCAGGGACAAGCCAGTGAGTACGTTTGAATGTACTCGCAAACATTTAGAACACGGGTATAATATATAACAAGGGTAATCATGCTCCGAAAATATTCTATGACCATAACGTCAGCCACGAGATAAACAAAATTCATGATGCACGCATGCAAGTAAAATATGAATATGCAATATAGAAATAGAGTGTAGTGATCGAGTGTCTGAAATGACTCCTCAAAAAGGGGGCAAATAAATTAACAATGCCGCAGTCGGGCGTCTATGCGACGCCACATAAAGGGCCTATAGGGGATAATCACAGTGAATATCCAGGAGGTAGAACCGTCCCAGGGATACTCAATAATTCAAATAAAGTAAATGGTTAGTCCACAATAATAATAATCACAATCCATATGTGTCACAGTTCATAATCAATGTTCTGGTTTAGCAGTTTTTCCTCCGAAGACCGACACTAAGACCGACACTTGACCTATCCCCAGACTGTAGTCCTTCACCATGGACACGGCTATTCGAATAGATGTATAATCTCTGCAAAGGGTGTACTCTTTACCCACGGGTAACGGATTTCTTTAGTCCATCGGGACTAATTCCGTCTACGGTCTTTTAATTCAAAACACGCCTGACCTGCACACACCAGCTTAACTTACCGGTGTCTGGAATCACCCACAACACCTGTCAAGCCAAACTCTAAGTGGGGAGGCTACAACCTCGACGTAGCATGGGATCACAAAATTTATACCGCGCGCAAACTAGGGGAGCTACCCCTTCGGCTACAACCAAAACACCCATGCCCCCGGACCGGATGACTGGCTTTAATCCATGGCCATGGGACCCTCATCACGGCCTCTCTGTACGGTGTGTGCTAGAAAGGGGTTGACAACTTACTGAACCGTACCCTACCTCTGGCAGGGACAAGTGGTAGTACGAAGCAAGTATGGGGGTTACTGGACAAGACTCAATCTAAGGCCGACTCAGGAGGTTCGAGTGTTCCCTGCATGATTAGCATAACAAAAATATTTCCAATAACAGATAAGCTTAACACTCATCAAGCCCCACCATGCCATACCGGACATACTCGTCTCAACGAGGAACTAGGGACAAGCTCGCGTCTACCCAAGACCGCGACTTTCCCGACTTCCTTCCGGCATGCATGAGAAGCTTACGAGGATGATCACTATCACCAGCATATCCGTTTATAACAGCAAAGAAATCTCCATTTATGCACTCATGCATATGATGTTACCGTCACATAAAATAGCATATACTCCAAGTCAAGATGATGTTGTAACCGTATCAACAACATCCAAAAATATTAAGCCAGGGTTCAGAATGCTTGCCTTCAAGTGTATGCATGTGGGGGTGCATTTTTTTGAAGGTTGCCTTTTCTCCAAAAATCCTATTTTGATAAATATTCAAATAACACCCATTTCAAATACAGTACAAAAAGTTGTCCCAAATATTTTTGAAATAAATCTTAAAATAAACTAGATGAAATTTGAGAGGGTTAGGGAAAAGAATCAATTCATTTGGAGTTTTATTTTAAAAGTTATAGCCAGTCAAAGATTAATCAAACTTCTGTTTTAATAAAATCAGAAAAAGGAAAACGCTTCGGGGAAAATACGCTTTCGAAGCAGAGGAGACGTACTCCAGACTTTGCGCTTTCACTTAACCAGAGAGGACGGCCGCGCGGGTCACTGACAGTGGGTCCAGAGGGCCCACTGGTCAGGTTTGACTGGTCTCCCTCTCCCTCCTTTCTCTCTGCCCGAACGGTGGCGGGCCTCCGGCAATCGCCAACGGCGAACGGCAGCTCCCCACGGGGCCCCGAGGGCAGGGATGGATCCGCCAGACCGGGGCGGTCCTCCCGGTGGGCGCTAGGCAGGCGGGGATGGAGGAAGTCACAGGCGGCGAGCTCCGCGGCGGACGGAGGTTCGGGAGCAAAGTGAGCTTCGGGCTATGGTGGGCTTTGGTCGTGGCTGAGGCGCTAGGCAGCTCTGCAAGGCTATGGGGAGACGTTTGGTGGCGTTGGATGGGCGGGGGAGGGCCTGGCTGTGACGTATTGCACCGGAGCTCGGCGGCGGCCGGACTGGCCGGAGACGAGGAAGAAAGCCCCTCCTCGTCGATTGCTGGCTACGGGAGTACTATGGGGGTGGCCTGAGTGCTCGGTGGAGCTCGGGGCCTCCCTTTTATAGCGCGACGGGGCTGGCTCCGCGGCGGTGGATAAGATCGACGATGAGTCACCGTTGCTGTAGTTGCAGGGCGTCGTGGCGGCGACGAACGCGTGCCGACGAGCAAGTGGATGGGCTCGTGCTGTTCATAGGGGGCAGCTGGCGCGCGGGGGTGGTTTGGGCGGCGCCGTCCACGGCAGAGCCCGCTGCCGACGCTGGCGTGCCGCCAAGGGAGCATCTGACGGCGGCGCTGTGGGGAGCCAGTGCGGCTTGGAGGTTTTCGGTGAGTGGGCGAGTGCATAGCGCGGCTCTGCAGGCGAGCTGGGGCCAGTGACGGGACACGTCGACCCGAGCGCACGCACGTGCAAAACGCGCGCTCTGGCCGCGCCCAGAGCACGCACGCCAGGTGCTCGACGAAATGCCAGCGCGTGCTAGAGAGCTAGGGCGAGGCTGGTAGATAACAGGACAGGGTTAGGGATAGCCAGGAGGTTAGTGGACATGCTGGATGGGTCAGGGGCTCGAGTCCACAATGCAAACTAGAAAGACATGCCAAGATTGTTCCTGCACACAGGGTGTTCGATAGAATGCCATGGTCATCTAGGCAACTCTTGGGGTGGCCAAACTCTCCAGATCCTAGTCTCTTTAGGAGCTAAAGAAAGTGGTAAGGTTAGTTTGGCAAAAATAGAAAGTTGATAGTGCAAGTTTTTGAGAAAACCAGTTTTGGGCAGAAACTAAAGGCTATCCTTGCATGCACCAAAAATACTCCAATGGGTCCAAACTCCTGGATTTAAGAGTTTGGTAGGGAGGACTACAAGTAGAAAAAATCTCATGGGCACTAGGGCAAAATAAAATGGAGTTGCAGTACAAATCACCAAACTGGACCAGAATGAAGATGAGGTTGATTTACTCAAATTTTTCATAGAACATCACTGGGTTTTTGCATGAAGTTGAATTTAAGCATCCACTGACATCTCCAAACACTTGGATGAATTTTTAGGAAAATATTTAAAAAGGTTGTAGTGCAAAAATACCTACTGGACCAGATTTGAAAAATTGACGTAGAGCTCAAAATCTCCAATAACCAAAAGATATTTTTGCATAAAAGTGATGTGGAAGCCTCACATGACATCCCCAAATTTTGGTGGGATTTTTGAATGCATTTATCAAAAGGTTGCAGTGAAAAAAAGGGCTCCAAATTTATGAAAGATCATTTTAAAAGAATAAAGTTCATGAAAATTAATTATGCAAATAAACCCACAGATAAAGAATTGATTTTATAAAGAGGGCATACAAGTCCAATAATACTTTTGAAGAGTTTTCCACTAGAGGTAAAAACCCACAATATTTAAGAGAAGAGGGTTCTGAAATCAAAGGAGAAATCCAGAAAAATAAAAATTTAATTTCCTGGCAAAATTTTAATTAATAAAACAGGGTCAAATTTTTGGGGTGTTACATCAAGGTTCCGTCCTTGGTGGCCAGCTCCTATTCTTCGTCGCGCGACACCGATGAACATGAAGACTTGGACGACACTGCAGCAGGCCCTACTCCACCAAACGACCCCAACTACGTTGGCGCTCCTTCATCAACTTGATATTCTTCAGGGGCGTTAGTCCTCATTTTCGAACCTTTTGGTCAGTCGATGACAAAGGGGGAGAAATTTGAGTTAGTCTTCAAGCGGGTCTATCTTATATGGGCATTTTTTTCTAAGTTACAACTCTCGTTCTTCTGATGACTTTGTTTGATCGAGTTGTAAACTTAAAACTCTATGGTGGCCTGATACTTTTGTTTTTTATTCTGCATGCTTATTCCTCGTTAATGTTATTGCACGGATGCTGAATTACATTAGTCGCCATATTTCATCATGCATTTCAAATTCTTCATATATTATGTCAAATGCGTGTATGAATTACAAGATATAGAGGGAGATCTCCATGATTCAACTCTTCAAGTGTGCATTGCTTCAAAAGCAAATTCCTCACTATGCACATATTTAGGGGGAGTTCTTCTATATCTTGCAATCAAATTCCTCAATATCAGTACTTACACTTCATATGTTTATCCCCGTTGAAAACTTAACCTATATTGTCATCAATCACCAAAAAGGGGGAGATTGTAAGTGCATCTAGTGCCCCTTAGTGATTTTGGTGTATTGAAGACTTATAGGTTAAGGGACTAATGTGTTCATGAGTGTACACAGGTCTATAAGTCTATGACGAGTGTGATATTTACAGAGAAAGTCGACCCCTAAAAATGAAGTTCTTCGACTGAAGACTTTGGATTTCTGAAGACTTTCTAAAGACTTTGAAAGTGAAGAAATTGGTGTGACCTTGAAGACTTGGTATTCATTTGAGGAAGTTGAAGCGTGAAGACTTTTGTTTTCGTAGTTTCATTTTCTCTTTCTTGAGTCATAGGAAACACCGTACTGTAAAAGGGGGTCGAGGAAATACTAAGGAAAAATTTCCATGTGATGCTCAACTCAAAATTCTACACCTACCAATCCCTTTGAGTGAAGCCATTGGAAATCTCATACAGTTCAGTCATATTCTTCTGTGACAGAGATGAAGTGCTTCTGGTCTCTGAGGAATTTTTCTGACTGAGGAGTTAGGAATTCGCCAGTGCGGATTGCGTACACAGTGAGGAACATGATAGCCCCGAGGAATTTGATACTCAAATTTCCGACCGTTGCTGTGCTATGCGCCAGCTGTCCCAAAATATCTACACACCTAACGGTCATATCATTGAAAGGCATTTATGTCTTATCATGACGGGCTGCTCCCTAGGCTATAAATAGCCGCCCCCTACAACCACTAGCTGGTTGGCTGCTCCGAGAGAAACTGACACTTGCCATTTGAGAGCATCCCATCCTCCGAGGACTTTGAGCGAAAATCATCAAGTGAGGAAAACCCAAACCTAAACAGCCACAAACCCAAAGTGATTGAGCATCACTGAAGAGATTGATCCTGTGTGGATCCGACGCTTGTTACCTTTGAAGACTGTGCTTCTTCCAGACGGTTAGGCGTCATGGTCTAGAGCATCCAAGAGGAAATTGTGGATCGCCGAGTGACCGAGTCTGTGAACGTTTGGAAGTCACCTGAAGACTTACCATGAGTGATTGGGCGAGGTCTGTGTGACCATAGCTCAAGGAGAGTAAGGTGAGGACTGTGTATCCGGGACTGTGTGTCCTCAGGTTTAAATACCTAGCCGCTCCAACCAGACGTACAACTGAGTCAGCAGTTGGAAGTAGTCTACCAAATCATTGTCTTCACCAAGCTTACTGGTTCTATTTCCTCTACTCTTTCATTTCCTCATAACTGTGTTGTGTACTTGTTCATGTCTGTGTTTGAAGACTTTGACTGAAGACTTTCTCAATTTCCTCAGTTCAATTTCTTTAGTCTGTTTGTCTTCATCCTGTGCTATCCTGTGTTTACGCTTTCTGTACTCTGTGTTTGTCTTCATTTCATCATGATGACCATGCTTGTGTTCTGCTATGCATACTTTTGAGTACTTATTCCACTGCAAGTAGTTCTTTGCTAAGGAAATTCCTCACTGGCAAATTCCTCAGTGAAGAATTCATAAAAATCGCCTATTCACCCCCCTCTAGTCGATATAACGCACTTTCACGAGCTAGTCATGTAGAGGCATACTAGGGACACTATGTTTGTCTATGTATTCACACATGTACTAAGTTTCCGGTTAATACAATTCTAGCATGAATAATAAACATTTATCATGAAATAAGGAAATAAATAATAACTTTATTATTGCCTCTAGGGCATATTTCCTTCAGTCTCCCACTTGCACTAGAGTCAATAATCTAGTTCGCATCGCTATGTGATTTAACACCAGTAGTTCACATCACCATGTGATTAACACCCATAGTTCACATCGCCATGTGACCAACACTCAAAGTGTTTACTAGAGTCAGTAATCTAGTTCACATCGCCATGTGATTAACACCCAAAGAGTACTAAGGTGTGATCATATTTTGCTTGTGAGAGAAGTTTAGTCAACGGGTCTGCCAAATTCAGATCCGTATGTATTTTGCAAATTTCTATGTCCACAATGCTTTCCATGGAGCTACTTTAGCTAATTGCTCCCACTTTTAATATGTATCCGGATTGTGACTTAGAGTCATCCAGATCGGTGTCAAAGCTTGCATCGACGTAAACCTTTATGACGAACTCTTTATCACCTCCATAACCAAGAAATATTTCCTTAGTCCTCTAAGGATAATTTTGACCGCTGTCCAGTGATCTACTCCTAGATCAAAATTGTACTCCCTTGCCAAAATCAAGGCAGGGTATACAATAGGTCTGGTACACAGCATGGCATACTTTATAGAACCTATGGCTCTGGCATAGGGAATGACTTTCATTATCTCTCTATCTTCTGCCGTGGTCGGGCTTTGAGTCTTACTCAACTTCACACCTTGCATAACAGGCAATAACTCTTTCTTTGATTGTTCCATTTTGAACTACTACAAAAACTTGTCAAGGTATGTACTCATTGAAAAAACTTATCAATCGTCTTGATCTATCTCTATAGATCTTGATGCTCAATATGTAAGCAGCTTCATCGAGGTATTTCTTTGAAAAACTCCTTTCAAACACTCGTTTATGTTGTCCAGAAAATTCTACATCATTTCCGATCGACAATATGTCATTCACATATACTTATCAGAAAGGCTGTAGTGCTCCCACTCACTTTCTTGTAAATACAGGCTTCACCGCAAGTCTGTATAAAACTATATGCTTTGATCAATTTATCAAAGTGTATATTCCAACTCCGAGATGCTTGCACCAGTCCATAGATGGATCGCCGGAGCTTGCATATTTTGTTAGCACCTTTAGGATTGACAAAACCTTCTGGTTGCATCATATACAACTCTTCTTTAATAAATCCATTAAGGAATGCAGTTTTTGTTTATCCATTTGCCAGATTTCATAAAATGCAGTAATTGCTAACATGATTCAGACAGACTTAAGCATCGCTACGAGTGAGAAAAACTCATCGTAGTCAACACCTTGAACTTGTTGATAACTTTTCGCGACAAGTCGAGCTTTGTAGATAGTAACACTACCATCAGCGTCCGTCTTCCTCTTGAAGATCCATTTATTCTCAATGGCTTGCCGATCATTGGGCAATTCCACCAAAGTCCATACTTTGTTTTCATACATGAATCCTATCTCAGATTTCATGGCCTAAAACCATTTTGCAGAATCTGGGCTCATCATCGCTTCCTCGTAGTTCGTAGGTTCGTCATGGTCTAGTACCATGACTTCCAGAACCGGATTACTGTACCACTCTGGTGCGGAACGTACTCTGGTTGACCTACGAGGTTCGGTAGTAAATTGATCTGAAGTTTCATGATCATCATCATTAACTTCCTCACTAATTGGCGTAGGCATCACTGGAACTGATTTCTGTGATGAACTACTTTCCAATTCGGGAGAAGGTACGGTTACCTCATCAAGTTCTACTTTCCTCCCACTCACTTCTTTCGAGAGAAACTTCTTCTCTAGAAAGAATCCATTGTTAGCTACAAAGATCTTGCCTTCAGATCTGTGATAGAAGGTGTACCCAACATTTTCTTTTGGGTATCCTATTAAGATGCACTTCTCCGATTTGGGTTTGAGCTTATCAGGTTGAAACTTTTTCACATAAGCATCGCAACCCCAAACTTTAAGAATCGACAGCTTAGGTTTCTAGCCAAACCATAATTCATATGGTGTTGTCTCAACGGATTAGACGGTGCCCTATTTAACATGAATGTAGCTGTCTCTAATGCATAACCCCAAAATGATAGTGGTAAATCGGTAAGAGACATCATAGATTGCACTATATCCAATAAAGTACAGTTATGACGTTCGGACACACCATTATGCTGTGGTATTCCAGGTGGCATGAGTTTGTGAAACTATTCCACATTGTTTTAATTGAAGACCAAACTCGTAACTCAAATATTCATCTCCACGATCAGATCGTAGAAACTTTATTTTCTTGTTACAACGATTTTCTACTTCACTCTGAAATTCTTTGAACTTTTCAAATGTTTCAGACTTATGTTTCATCAAGTAGATATACCCATATCTGCTCAAATCATCTAAGAAGGTCAGCAAATAATGATATCCGCTGCGAGCCTCAACACTCATCGGACCGCATACATCAGTGTGTATTATTTCCAATAAGTCAGTTGCTTGCTCCATTGTTCCGGAGAATGGAGTCTTAGTCATCTTGCCCATGAGGCATGGTCCGCAAGCATCAACTGATTCATAATCATGTGATTCCAAAAGCCCATCAGCATGGAGTTTCTTCATGCGCTTTACACCAATATGACCTAAACGGCAGTGCCACAAATAAGTTGCACTATCATTATTAACTTTGCATCTTTTGGCTTCAATATTATGAATATGTGTATCACTACGATCGAGATTCAATAAACCATTTATATTGAGTGTATGACCATAGAAGGTTTTATTCATGTAAATAGAACAACAATTATTCTTTGACTTAAATGAATAACCATATTGCAATAAACATGATCCAATCATATTCATGCTCAACGCAAACACCAAATAACATTTATTTTAGGTTCAACACTAATCCCGAAGGTAAAGGGAGTGTGGGATGGTGATCTTATCAACATTGGAATCAGTTCGAACACACATCATCACCTTGCCTTAACTAGTCTCTATATATTTTGCAACTCCCGTTTTGAGTTACTACTCTTAGCAACTGAACCAGTATCAAATACCGAGGGGTTGCTATAAACACTAGTAAAGTACACATCAATAACATGTATATCCAATATACCTTTGTTCACTATGCCATCCTTCTTATCCGCCAAGTACCTAGGGCAGTTCCACTTCTAGTTCCCATTTCCTTTGCAGTAGAAGCACTCAGTTTCAGGCTTGGGTCTAGCTTTGGGCTTCTTCATGGGAGTGGCAACTTGCTTCCCATTCTTCTTGAAGTTCCCTTTCTTTCCCTTGCCCTTTTACTTGAAACTAGTGGTCTTGTCAACCATCAACACTTGATGCTTTTTCTTGATTTCTACCTTCGCCGATTTCAGCATCGCGAAGAGCTTGGGAATCGTTTCCGTTATCCCTTGCATATTATAGTTCATCATAAAGTTCTAGTAACTTGGTGATAGTGACTAGAGAACTCTGTCAATCACTATCTTATCGGGAAGATTAACTCCCACTTGATTCAAGTGATTGTAGTACTCAGACATTCTGAGCACATGCTCACTCGTTGAGCTATTCTCCTCCATCTTGTAGGCAAAGTACTGTCAGAGGTCTCATACCTCTTGACACGGGCATGAGTATGAGATACCAATTTCAACTCTTGGAACAACTTATATGCTCCGTGGCGTTCAAAACGTTTTTAAGTCCCGTTTCTAAGCCGTAAAGCATGGTGCACTAAACTATCAAGTAGTCATCATACTGAGCTTGTCAAACGTTCATAACGTTTGCATCTGCTCAAGCAATAATTCTGTCACCCACCGGTGCATCAAGGACATAATTCTTCTATGCAGCAATGAGGATAATCTTCAGATCACGGACCTAGTCCGCATCATTGCTACTATACACTTTCAACTTATTTTTCTCTAGGAACATATCAAAAATAAACGAGGAGCTACATCGCAAGCTATTGATCTACAACATAGTTATGCAAATACTATCAGGACTAAGTCCATGACAAATTAAAGTTCAATTAATCATATTACTTAAGAACTCCCACTTAGATAGACATCCCTCTAGTCATCTAAGTGATCACGTGATCCAAATCAACTAAACCATGTCGATCATCACGTGAGATGGAGTAGTTTTCAATGGTGAACATCACTATGTTGATCATATTTACAATATGATTCACGCTCGACCTTTCGGTCTCAGTGTTCCGAGGCCATATCTACATATGCTAGGCTCGTCAAGTTTAACCTGCGTATTCTGCGTGCAAAACTGGCTTGCACCCGTTGTATGTGAACGTAGAGCTTATCACACCCGATCATCACGTGGTGTCTCGGCACAACGAACTGTCGCAACGATGCATACTCAGGGAGAACACTTATACCTTGAAATTTAGTGAGAGATCATCTTATAATGGTACCGCTGAACTAAGAAAAATAAGATCATAAAGGATAAACATCACATGCAATCAATACAAGTGATATGATATGGCCATCATCATCTTGTGCCTTTGATCTCCTTCTCCAAAGCACCGTCATGATCACCATCGTCACCGGCTTGACACCTTGATCTCCATCGAAGCATCATTGTCGTCTCGCAACTATTGCTATCACGACTATCACTTCCGCTTAGTGATAAAGTAAAGCAATTACATGGAGATTGCATTTCATACAATAAAGCGACAACCATATGGCTCCTGCCAGTTGCCGATAACTCTGTTACAAAACATGATCATCTCATACAGTAAAATGTAGCATCATGTCTTGACCATATCACATCACAACATGCCCTGCAAAAACAAGTTAGACGCCCTCTACTTTGTTGTTGCAAGTTTTACGTGGCTGCTACGGGCTTAGCAAGAACCGTTCTTACCTACGAATCAAAAACCACAACAATTTTTCGTCAAGTGTGCTGTTTTAACCTTCAACAAGGACCGGGCGTAGCCACACTCGATTCAACTAAAGTTGGAGAAACAGACACCCACTAGCCACCTGTGTGCGAAGCACGTCGGTAGAACCAGTCTCGCGTAAGCGTACGTGTAATGTCGGTCTAGGCGCTTCATCCAACAATACCGCCGAATCAAAGTATGACATGCTGGTAAGCAGTATGACTATTATCGCCCACAACTCTTTGTGTTCTACTCGTGCATATAACATCCACGCATAGACCTGGCTCGGATGCCACTGTTGGGGAACACAGTAATTTCAAAAATTTCCTACGATCACGCAAGATCTATCTAGGTGATGCATAGCAACGAGCGGGAGAGTGTGTCCACATAACCTCGTAGACCGAAAGAGGAAGCGTTATAGCAATGCGGTTGATGTAGTCGTACGTCTTCACGATCCGACTGATCCTAGCACCGAATGTACGCCACCTCCGTGTTCAGCACACGTTCAGCTCGATGACGTCCCTCGTACTCTTGATCCAGTTGAGGCCGAGGGAGAGTTCCGTCAGCACGACGGAGTGGTGACGGTGATGATGAAGTTACCGGCGCAGGGCTTCGCCTAAGAACTACGACGATATGACCGAGGTGTGTAACTGTGGAGGGGGCACCGCACACGGCTAAGACAAATATTGAGTCCCTTTGGGGTGTCCCCTGGCCACGTATATAAAGGAGGGGAGGGAAGATGTGGCCGGCCCAAGGGGGGCGCACCAGGTGTGGGGAATCCAACTAGGACTCCCCAGTCCAAGTAGGATTCCCCTCCTCTTTCCTATTCGGAGTAGGAGAGAAGGAAAGAGAGGGAGAGGGAGAAGGAAAGGGGGGCCGCGCCCCCACCCCTTGTCCAATTCGGTTTGGGCAGAGGGGAGGCGTGCGCCACCACTTGGCCCTTCTCGCCTCTCTCTACTAAAGCCCAATAAGGCCCATTACTTCTCCCGGCGAATTCCCGTAACTCTCCGGTACTCCAAAAAATACCCGAATCACTTGGAACCTTTCCGATGTCCGAATATAGCCTTCCAATATATCAATCTTTATATCTCGACCATTTTGAGACACCTCGTCATGTTCGTGATCTCATCCGGGACTCCGAACATCCTTCGGTACATCAAATCACATAACTCATAATACAAATCGTCATCAAACGTTAAGCGTGCGGACCCTACGGGTTCGAGAACTATGTAGACATGACCGAGACACATCTCCGGTCAATAACCAATAGTAGAACCACGATGCTCATATTGACTCCTACATATTCTACGAAGATCTTTATCGGTCAAACCGCATAACAACATACGTTGTTCCCTTTGTCATCGGTATGTTATTTGCCCGAGATTCGATCATCGGTATCCTCATACCTAGTTCAATCTCGTTACCGGCAAGTATCTTTACTCGTTCCATAATGCATCATCCCGCAACTAACTCATTAGTCACAATGCTTGAAAGGCTTATAGTGATGTGCATTACCAAGAGGGCCCAGAGATACCTCTCCGATACACGGAGTGACAAATCCTAATCTCGATATATGCCAACTCAACAAACACCTTCGGAGACACCTATAGAGCATCTTTATAATCACCCAGTTACGTTGTGACGTTTGATAGCACACAAAGTGTTCCTCTGGTATTCGGGAGTTGCATAATCTCATAGTCAGAGGAACATGTATAACTCATGAAGAAAGAGGCAGCAATGAAACTGAAACGATCATAATGCTAAGCTAACGAATGGGTCTTGTCCATCACATCATTCTCTAATGATGTTATCCCGTTCATCAAATGAAAACACATGTCTATGGCTAGGAAACTTAACCATCTTTGATTAATGAGCTAGTCATGTAGAGGCATACTAGGGACACTCTGTTTGTCTATGTATTCACACATGTACTAAGTTTCCGGTTAATACAATTCTAGCATGAATAATAAACATTTATCATGAAATAAGGAAATCAATAATAACTTTATTATTGCCTCTAGGGCATATTTCCTTCACGTCCAACACAACCACCACCGCGTCGTCCTCGGTGGCAAATGCCCTGACCAAAGCGTCCACGTGGTTGTCAACCCAGTGCGATAGGTTGTCCCGGATAGCCCCGGGCACTGGGGCTATGGCAGCGTCAAAGTCGAAGTGGGGGTCGATGTTCTTAAGATGACTGAAGACGTGTGAGAACGCACGCCCAAGGAGATCTCGACTCCTCTCCATGACAAGCTCGGGAGCCCTCACAACCTGGTCCTCCAGGCGCGTCATGACTTCGGTGAAGAAGCGGGGGTGGCCGGCGTAGTCTTCCACGCAGGGATGAGGACGCTCTCCTCGCAGATGACGCCTAGCGCTCGATTGGCCCTCACTCTGAGGGCCTGGAGCATGGGGGTGTGCTCACACTGCAGCGTCTACCAACGAGACGCCTCCTCCCTGTTCTGCTGCGCGAGGGACGCAGCACATCAATCTGCTGCTGGAGTGAGAGCACATCAGCACGAGTGGAGGCCAGGTCGGCCTGGGCAGAGGTCTGGGCCGCCACAGCTGTCCTCTCGCGCTGCTCCGCCTCGTCCAGCCTGGACCTGAGGGCGGTGGTCCTGCCCTCAGCTTCGGCCTCCAGGAACTTCAACTTTAGGTCATACTCGTTGGCGAGATCTTCACGAGCCTTCGCCACCCTCCGGTCAGCCTCCTCCTGGATCTTGGCTTGGCGTGCGGTGATGGCATCTTCGGCCATGGCCACATGGCGCTCCCTCGCCTCCAGCTGCTCAAGCTCGAGGCTGCACTCCGAGGCCTCCATCAGCGCTTCCTCATGCTTGTGGATCTCCTTCTCTTTGGAACGTGCCCCCCTCATTGACACCAAGACGGCCCTGCGCGCCTCGACCTGGTGCTCGAGGGTAGCATTGAAGGCCCGAAGCTCCCGTTCGCGCTCCTCGGCGGCCTGCCGGCAGTGATCAGCCTCTCTGGCCTCCTCCAAGGCACGGGCGCTAGCCTCGCAGGAGGTCACGAGGGATGCCCCGGCCTTCGCACGGGCACGCTCATGCTGAAGACGCCTGAGGTTGATGGCCACGTTCAACTGATGCCGCTCGATCGCCAGCCGAAGGACCTCTGTCGCAAGGCGAGCGTCAACATCGACAAGCTCTTCCCCGAGCTGGTTCAGCGCACCCATCACCTCTCGGAAGAGCTCGTGGCGGACAGCGCCACGCCCGCGCGTAAGTTCAAATGCACGGCCGGGTCTGTCCTCTGCGCCGGGAATCGTGGGGGAGGCTTGAGGTGGCTTGCCTGCTCCTAGCAGGGGGCTGGAGGCTGGCACCTTCCCCGCCGCCTTTTGGGCCTCGGCAGAGGCACTGCAGGGCGAGGCCTCGCGGCTCGAAGATGAAGCCAGGGTTGAGGTCGCCTAGCTGCGGGCGATGACCAATGGAGGAGCCCCCAGCACGCCTTCAGCACCCCAGACAGGACCGTGAAGGAGGGACAACAAGAACGCAGGATCAAGACCCCCAGTCGGCGCACCCTCCTCATGAACGGGCCCTGAACCATGCACAGCGGCCTGGCGGAGAGAGCTCAGGGTCAGTGGCGAGCCAATGACTGGTCAGGAGGGGATGCAGCATTCAAGAAACCACGCAGATGAGGTACTTACTCGTCTTTGGCTATGTATTTCCTCTGCTTCAACGGCCGGTAGGCGCCACCATTGCGGCTTGGAGGCACCTTCCTCTTGCGGAGTGCCCCGAAGTTCAAGCGGAGCTGGCCGAAGCCCTGGGCACGATCTCCATTGCCTGGGGAGGTCAGCGGGGCTCCTGAGGGGACGACCTCGGGAGTGTCAGGCCGCGTCGGCCCCTCAGCCTCCACCTCAGGACAGCTCGCCTGAGCCTCGGGGGCTTCCACCCCAGGAGCTTCGGACCGCGTCGGCCCTTCGGCCGCCGCCTCGGGATAGCTCGCCCGAGCCCCAGGAGCCGCCACCTCGGGGGCCACAACTAACGCCGCCTCCTCAACAGCCACATCGCTGGCATTCGACGGTGCTTGCCCCCTGCACCCGCCTCCGGGGTAAGCGCCGAGGTGACGGCACGCAAGGGGACCACAAGAACGGAGCTCTCGCGGGGCCCTTCAAGGCCGACCAGGCGCAGTCCCCATTTGTCGAAAGGGGGCATCTACTTCACGAACTCCACCTTGTTCGAGCAGCAGTACAATAGGCAACTCTCCTCCGGCAGGTTGGCTGGCACTGAGTCGCCCGTCAAGAGCTCAAACACTGTCCGCAGCGCCTCGTGAGGGAGTGCGGGCACGTGGAGCCTTTTGGGGCCCCTGCTGCCGGAGAAGTTCCACATCGGTCGCGAGTGACGCTGGAGTGGGGTTGCTGCACCGGATGAACTCCTTCACCACCATAGGCGCCGTCACCCCAAGGTCCTTCAACCTGGCCAGCCGACACAATTCGTAGGGGAGCTGCCGGTCGGCGAGCTTCACTTGCCCCCAGCCGGAGCTCGGGATGGCTGGCGCCCGTGGGAGCAGCAGCAGAGGGCTGAGCACGCCAGCATCCACGAATACCCACTGTCGGTGTCAAAACCGGCGGATCTCGAGTAGGGGATCCTGAACTATGCGTCTAGGGTCAATGGTAACAAGAGACGGGGGACACAATGTTTTACCCAGGTTCGGGCCCTTTCTATGGAGGTAATACCCTACTTCCTGCTTGATTGATCTTTATGAATATGAGTATTACAAGAGTTGATATACCACGAGATCGTAATGGCTAAAACCCTAGAAGTCTAGCCTGTCTGACTATGATTGTATATATGTTCCTCTCTACGGGCCTAGCCCTCTGGTTTATATAGACACTGAAGGGATCTAGGGTTACATAAGGTCGGTTACAGAGAAAGGAATCTTCATATTTGGATGCCAAGCTTGCCTTCCACGCCAAGGAGAGTCCCATCCGGACACGGGTAGAGTCTTCGGTCTTTGTATCTTCACAGCCCATCAGTCCGGCCCAGGTATAATGGGTCGGACGCCCGAGGACCCCTTAATCCTGGACTCCCTCAGTAGCCCTTGAACCAGGTTTCAATGACGAGGTGTCCGGTGCGCAGATTGTCTTCGGCATTGCAATGCGGGTTCCCCTTTCCGAACACTCCAAGATAGTCCTCGGACGAACGTGTCCGGATCTACAACACCAGTACCAGACACAACCGCAGAGAGTATAATATTTCACGAGTCCAATCCGCTGACAACTTTCTGCAGTGTGATGCCACGTCACCACCCGGTCATTATTTTGAACCACTTCTAGGTCTGACGCTCCATGTTCTGAGATGCGATTTTATTGGCACGTCTTGTCAAAGCAGAGATCGTGTCCCCTTATTACGGGATTCTTATCAACACAGACGTGGGTAATCTAACCGTCTTTTTGGTACGATTCCTTGGGAATAGGCAAGTTTTAAGGCCTAGGAGGAGGCGTTCAATATTCATAGCCTTTATAAAGGGGTACAAACCCGCCTTTCTCCACGCCTGCTTCTTCCTCAACCTTTCCTACCTCGAGTTCCAACACCCAAGGTTTGACTTCATGGCTTCACGCTCCCCAATCATGTCCGGATCCAGCCCACAGGGCCAATGGGTGGCTTCCTCTGTTACAGAGGAGGACATTGCAAAGCTTCGTGCGGCCAGATACCTGACTGCGGAGATCCCCCACAGGCTTCTTGCTAGAGGATAGGTTATTCCTACTCCCAGATCCGGTGAGAGGGTTGTATTCATCTCCCACTTCCTCTGAGGGCTAGGATTCGCTCTTCATCCCTTCGTCCGGGGGGTCATGTTTTACTACGAACTAGATTTTCATGATCTAGCCCCAGATTCTTTTCTTCACATCTCGAAGTTCATTATCACGTGCGAGGCCTTTCTCCGTATTCCCCCACACTTCGGCTTATGGCTCAAGACCTTTAGTGTGAAGCCGAAGGTAGTCGACGGGGAACAAGCGGAGTGCGGAGGTGCTACAGTGAGCAAGCTTACCAATGCTCCCTGGCCAAAAGGCTCTTTCGCCGAAACTACCAACCTATGGCAGCGGGAGTGGTTTTACGTTACTGAACCCCGCGGTACCAAGTGGGCAGCTATACCTATGTTTTGATCTGGCCCTCCGTTACAGCTTGCATCATGGATTAACAAGGGGCTGGACTGGGGATCAATTGACGAAGTGCAGACTCTACAGAGCCGCATCCGGAGCCTTCTTGAGAAGGACATCGATCTTGTCAACGTGATTCAAGTAATGCTGGTCCGCCGGGTCCTGCCGTGCTAGCGACGGCCTCTCCGTATGTGGGAGTTTAATCTGGAAGGACCACGGACCCTCCAACACTTCTTCGGCACTACGCACAAAGGAATGTGGAAGTTGTTTTTCGGGAAACGACAACAGTGGCCGGACACCACCGAAGACATCGGCCTTGACTGCAACCATCCGGATACCTCGGTAAGTGCTCGTCTCCTGAACACTTTTTAGATATGTATGCCGTAATACGATACTGAGCAAACTATCTTCTTCCAGGGATGGATAAAGAAAGCGGAGAAAATTAGGTGTTCGGCACCCCTTCCCGAAGACTCAGCGGATCCCGTACTAACAAGGATGCTGGCCCCGGCACCGTACCAGATGCATGTGAAGGAGGACAAGGCAAAGAGCGGGAGGACCAAAGGTGGCCTCCATCCCGAAGGTATATCAGACAATGTGTCCGGGGAGATCAAAATTCCATCGTCCGAAGACAAAAGTGAAGGAGGAGTCGACATCTCTCCTCCCCATGGTAAGAAAAGGCCGCCTCCGAAGGTTTGGAGGAAAAGTCTCCCAAGAGAGGCAAGATGCCACCATCGGGCGGCTCGGGCTTGGAAGACGATGTTGCCGCACGGTTCCACAGTGAGGACAAACCTGTTGCCAAATCGTGAGTGTACAGGGGTGTTTTCAACATATCCTGTTCCTTTCCTGTTACCAAGGTAACATTTAGGATATATATTTTTGCAGTTTGGCACACAACTTTCTTCAACAATCCTCCTCTTCGGGAGATCTTCTCCCGGAAATGATGGAAAGTGAGTCGCCTCCATCGGCCTCCTCGCCCAACAAGGCGGACGACTTCGAGGTGTCGTCCCGGAGGGTCTCTCCTGATAAGCAAGTGGTGCGAGAGATGATGAAGACACCACCCGAGGGTAATACTTTGGCAGCCCAGGGTTCGGGGGCCAACAATAAAGGCCCCAGGCTGTCCAGCTCATAGCCCGAGACAACTCCAGGGACGAATAAGCGGATCCCTTCAAAGGGAGGTCGTACTCCTACAGCGGCTTCCAGCAATCAAGAAGAGCCGGATACATTGACGAACATGCTGCGAAAATCATACGTTTCAGAGGAACATCGTACCTTGATGGGTACGGTGGTTGAGAGGGTTCTGTCCGCGAAAATCGGATTGAATGAAGCCTTCACGAGCCTGTTAAGAGGCTTCGAGGTTTGTACTGTAATATTTTTGATTGTGTTTGATTCACAAAATGCACCTGTGTATAGGTAGTAGCCCCTGAGACTCTGATTGGCTTCCCGAGGGAGGCGATTAGAGGATCAAAAAAGATATGCCCAGGAAATAATCTGATTAATTGGAACACAGGCTGTTACCTCCCTAGCTACTGCCCGAACTAGAGAGGTTGCGGATCTACATCGAAGGATTGATGAGGCGGATGATGACATCACGCTTATCAACAGGCGGCTCGATGAGGCACAAGGTATGTTTTTGGGGCGGTCATTATGTGAATTTGCTTATAATATAAGCATGACGCTAAGGATTGTATACTGAGATATGCATAACTGCAGATGGTGCCGCCGCAGTTGAGATCCTTCGGGCTGAGCTGGCCCGAGCCAAGGAGCAGGCCAAGATTAGTGATGCGGCCACCGAAAAGGCGTCTGCCGAGTTAAAGGCCGAACAGGCTACTCGGCACCAATACGAGGAGAGAATATCCACGATGGAACATGAGCTAAAGGATGTCTCTAGCTGCTGTGAATTCCTCGAAAAGGATAATAAAGCCAAAACGGCTGATCTTGACAAGGCCTTACGAGAGGTGAAAGAAGCGCGGTCCGAATCTAGAGTGGCCCGGGAAGAGATCCGGCAAGCTGGGGAGATCGCGGCCGGTAAGCCCTTTTTATTACAAACTAAGTTCGGCGATCCGAATTATGCCCCGCTTAATCAAGTGTGGAGTTCAGACGCGTTATTGGACATGCCGAAGAGTGCTTCCGATGCGGCGAAGTTTTACCAAGCGCAAGAAGGATATGTGACGGAGAAGCTTTTCTGGTCACAATTCGGTGTGCCAAAGCGCCCACTATTGTTCAACGAACAGATGACCAAATGGGCCGAGCTCCACAGACTATCTGGTTCTGCCATGAAGGACGTCGTGGCCGGGTTGTGGCTAACCGAGCCAATTCCGGATAGTTATTTTGGTTTGGTGCGGCGACTTGCTGATGCGGTGCCGCGTATCGACGCCGTTAAGCGGTCGGCGTGCATTGAGGGTGCACGGATGGCCTTTGCCCGTGTGAAGACATACTGGGCGAAGATGGAGGCCACGGATGTTGTAGCGAAGAGTCCACCCAAGGGCAAGGACTATCACGCACCAGAGCATTATTTCGAGGACGTCTTAGAGGGTGCCCGCTTGATATAGGGTCAGTGCTCGAAAGAAATGATATTCGAATGAAATGTATCATAATTGTAAAAGACAATATTATGATGATATTATGATATTCGCTTAAAAGCTTTGGTTCCTCCCGTGCGGCCGTTTTTGTATAATCTGAAAGTTTTCCAGTCGTCGGCTTCAGCCCCCTTGTAGAAAATATGGGGGTGTTCGGAAAAGCCCTTGATCACTCTTAACCCAACGTCTTGGTCCATGAAGGAGGTGTCAATGCGGCGAACTAGGCAATCGGACTATAGGGCGTTAACACTTTCACTTAGCCATAGGAGTTTTTATGGTGGATCTACGATATAGACCCTGGTATGTACACGGTTATCCCAATATGGTGCGTTACATATATGACCTAAAGAAAAGGCCCTTCGTATAATACGGAGGAAATCGTGAAGATTCTGATAAGTCATTGAGTGGTTGACCAGCTCTCGCCGCATCATGAAAGTCAGTTTTCGGCTTTCTCTACTGAGGTGCTTGACCAGATGAACCGGAAGCACAATCTCAGTAGTTCTCCCTTTACTACCCTAGCCGATAGAGCGGAACGTAAGGTAGCAAGCACAGGAGCCGGGCAACCCAACTATTGACCCAAGACATGATTCGGAGCTGATGCATATAAGGCCAAACTCGCAACGCCAAAGTATGCTGTAAAGCTGTTTGGACTTGTCGGCAACTCATTTGTTCCCATACCAAGCCCCTGGCAATCTTGTGCCGCGGTGTGTGTGTGAAACAACCAAAGGAGAAAATTCAGTTCTTTAGAAAAAAAGCGAATAATGAATGCGGACTATGTTCACTGGGACCTGAGTGATATGCCAATCATTTATTTTACAGATGACAACGCCACAACCCCGGCTATTTGACATGCCAGGGGTCGAAGGCTGAGGAAAAAGGCACTTTACAGGCTCGAAATAGAGAGTGCGGTCTACTAAAAGTTATTTTGGACCTCCTGTCGCACGTCTGCGCCACCTTTCCTCGGTAAAGGGTCTCCTTGACAGGAATAACCCTATGGTGAGTGTATGAACCCGAACTCCAATAGAGTTGGTGAGATGACCAGCCTTTGAGCCACCTGTGGTAAAGGATAATAAAAAGGAAAGAGTAATTAGAAAAGAAAAAGGAAGGAGGTTATGGGCGTACTTGTAGGCCCGTCCGTATGGTGCTTCCGCCGATGCCCAGGGTATTTTAAGTGCATAGTTATGTATGCGCAGTACGGATTTCACAGGTGTATGAGGTGGACGGCGGAAGCCGAACTGCTAGTCCAGCTCCGAAATTTGTTGGTCCTGCTGAATGGAGACCGGCGGCTTAACGACCGACAAGTTATGCGGTTTAATAAGACCGCTTTGTACTTCGGATGAAGTGACCATAGTATGATCCTCGGTCCGGAGGGATTGCTTCTCATGCTCCCCTGTAGAGGTGTGTGTCACGTATACCATGTTCACTGTCTTGACTTCGGGGGGAAATTGCTTCTGACCCCCGGTATTTGGTTGGTGAGTCTTTTCGTCATCGCTATCACTGGGCGGCCTCTGCCCCTTGTGTTCGGTGTTGAGTTAGCCAGCCTGTTTGAATTCCCAACAGCTTCTATTGGTGTGATTAGCTGGTTTATCGGGGTTGGCGTGAATCTGGCAAGGCCGATCCAATATCTTGTCTAAGTTGGATGGTCTGTCTCTATTTGCCTTGAATGGCTTTTTCCGTTGACCGGGTTTGGGGCCGCTGAATCTGGCATTGACCGCCATGTCATGCGTTCTTTCATTATCACTGCGACGTTCGTGTTTACTGCGTCGTGGCTTGCCATTGCCGTCTCGGATTTCGGAAGTGCTCGGATCACTGGCGCTGTTGCTCCTACGAGCTAGCCAGCTGTCTTCTCCCGCGCAAAAGCGGGTCATCAGAGCGGTAAGTGCCGACATTGATTTTTGTTTTTCTTGACCGAGGTGGTGGGCGAGCCACTCGTTCGGGACGCTGTGTTTGAAGGCTGCTAGGGCTTCCGCGTCTGGACAGTCGACGATTTGGTTCTTTTCAACTAAGAACCTAGTCCAGAGCTTCCTGGCTGACTCTCCGGGCTGCTGGACGATGTGACTTAAGTCATCGGCATTTGGTGGCTGGATGTATGTACCTTGGAAGTTGTCGCGGAAGGCGTCTTCCAAATCCTCCCAACTGCCAATAGAGTTTTCAGGCAGACTGTTTAGCCAGTATCGAGATGGCCCTTTGAGTTTTAGTGGGAGGTATTTGATGGGATGAAGGTCATCTCCGCGGGCCATATGGATATGGAGAAGGAAATCCTCGATCCATACCGCGGGATCAGTTGTTCCATCATATGATTCGATATTCACGGGTTTAAACCCTTCTGGGAATTTGTGCTCCATTACTTCATCTGTGAAGCAAAGGGAGTGTGCGGCACCTCTATATTGAGCCACATCGCGACGTAGCTCCGATGGAGTCCGTCTGTGGTGTTCGGCCCGGGTGTGACTAGGCTTGTCACGTCCAGATAGATAGCCGTCGTCACGCGTTGAGGCACGTCCTCGCGATCCGTATATCGATCTGGTATGTCCTGCTCTATTGTCCAGGTCCTGCTGAAGGTGATATGTATACCCCCGAGCTGTTTTATATCTTTTTTACGTTGAGGTGGGGCGGGCTGCTGTTCGGCTTGAGTTGCCGCTTTATCCCGGCCGCGTGGTGGTCGGTCAGCCGCATTGTCCCGACCACGTGGTGGTCGGTCGGCCGCATTGCACGAGCGAGGTACGGGCTCCGGCGCCTCCTTCTCGAACTGAGGTAGCAATTTACACTTCGGGTAACTCTTGGCTGGGCGCTTGAGGTCGTATTCTTCGGCTGCCAGGACATCAATCCATCTGCCGTTGAGCAGATCTTGGTCAGCTTGAAGCTGCTGATGTTTCTTCTTCAGGCTCCTCGCAGTGGCTATTAGCCGGCTCTTAAAGCGCTCCTGCTCAAGAGGTTCCTCAGGCACGATGAAATCCTCGTTGCCGAGGCTCACCTCATCCTTGGAGGCGGAAAGTAATTACTGTCCTCTGAGTCGTTGTGTATGGCTTGTTCATCAGGGTTAACTTGCCTGTTTTCCTGTTCCTCCTGTTCGGAAGTTGTCTCAACAGGGTCTTCATTGTCTTCGGCATCGTCCGGAGTGTTGTTTTTCTCTCGTGCCGGTATTGCTGTCTTTAGCACGACGTGACTAAGAGCGGCGCCGCTGACGCCGGCGCTTAGGCTGTGTCTCAGGAGGTTTATCCTCCACTGGATTTTCTTTGTCATCGTCGTTAGGTTCTTTAGGTGTATCCACCATGTACACGTCGTACGAGGAAGTGGCCGTCCAGCGTCCGGTAAACGGCGGGTTTTGGCCTTGCTCCTCATCGGCCTCGTCGTCTATACCGTCGATGTCTTCAGAGCCGTAATCGAGCATGTCGGTTAAGCCCTCGACAGTGGCTATGAAGTGGGCGGCGCGTGGGAAGCGAAATTCTCCGTCATCAGCATCGTGTTCGAACTGGATATAGTTCGGTTGTGAGCCCCCTGATGGGGATAGATTTTTTAATGAGTTTAGCACGTCTCCTAAAGGCGAGTGCCGGAAGATGTCTGCGGCACTGAATTCGATGATCAATGACTGATCCAGCTCGACGAGTGCGGACGCACATGGTTCGGAACCTGTAGCTGGAAACGGATCCGAGGTTCCGGTGACACATACGTCACCCGAGGTTAAGTCTGTGTGTGGCTCCAACGCAGCAGAGTCTGCGGATTCCGTGGCGGGGTTGAGCTTTCCCTCCTCGAATGGCGTGATCTACTCCGGATCTAGGGCCAGAGCAGTTACAGGTGCTATCTCCTGGGTGTGGTCCGATGACAGATTTACGTCATGTTCATCGTGGTGGCAGGGAGCGGCTGCCGTGGTCTTGAATCCGTCGAAGATCAAGTCTCCACGGATATCCGTGACGTAGTTCAAGCTTCCAAATCTGACCTGATGGCCAGGGGCGTAGCTTTCGATCTGCTCCAGATGGCCAAGCGAGTTGGCCCACAGTGCGAAGCCGTGGAATACGAAGATTTGTCGGAGGAGGAAGACCTCCCCTTGGATAGCATTGTTATAGATGATCAAAGGAGGCATCAAACCTTTTGACGACGGCACAGTGGAACTCTCAATGAAAGCACCAATGTCGGTGTCAAAACCGACGGATCTCTGGTAGGGGGTCTCGAACTGTGCGTCTAGGGTCGATGGTAACAGGAGACGGGGGACACAATGTTTTACCCAGGTTCGGGCCCTCTCTATGGAGGTAATACCCTACGTCCTACTTGATTGATCTTGATGAATATGAGTATTACAAGAGTTGATCTACCACGAGATCGTAATGGCTAAAACCCTAGAAGTCTAGCCTGTCTGACTATGATTGTATATATGTTCCTCTCTACGGGCCTAGCCCTCTGGTTTATATAGACACCGGAGGGATCTAGGGTTACATAAGGTGGGTTACAGAGAAAGGAATCTTCATATTTGGACGCCAAGCTTGCCTTCCACGCCAAGGAGAGTCCCATCCAGACACGGGTAGAGACTTCGGTCTTTGTATCTTCACAGCCCATCAGTCCGGCCCAGGTATAATAGGTCGGACGCCCGAGGACCCCTTAATCCTGGACTCCGTCACCCACCGCTTCCGAAATCCGTCCACAACTGGTGAGAGCTTGAAGTCGATCCCCGAGCCGGCTGTCACCACAACGGCCTAGAAGGTCACGCACCTCGAGCACTGGCGGGCGTCAGTCAGATGCAGCGAGAAGAAATGGTGAAGCAAGGCCATAGAAGGGGAAATGCCCACCATGGCCTCGCAGACGAAGGCGAAGACAGCAAGGAGGATGATGGACTGGGGATCCAGGTGCAGCGCATTGACTTGGTAATGCGAGAGCACGACGTTGAAGAAATCAGAGAAGGGGGGAATTAGGCTAGACCAGAGGGCGTGGAGATGGATGGGGATCTCAGTGGCCGTCCTATCAATCGCGGTGCGGCAAGCCGGCCAAGCCACCGTCGCCTTACATTCAGTGGAATCGGCGGCTAGCGCTGGGCGAACCTTGTCCATCGTTTCCTGGTTGACCACCACCGACCGCTCAATGGCGGGCTCGAAGACCGGCGGCGCTTGGGCTGAGGTACGTGTCTTCTTCTTTCCCTTCTTCTTCTGGCTTGGCGCCATGGCGACGGGGAGGACTGGTGTTGGGTCAGGCCAGGGGAGGAAACCATTGTTTTCTGGAAGACGGAGAAGCTGTGGGAGCATGCTGCAAGCAATGGAGGCGGAGCTATGTTGACAACGGCGGCCGCCTAGCCTGGCAGATATCAAGGCCGCGTGGGGGAGTGGTGGCGCCCACGTACCATCAATCGCCACACGTTGACCAAGGCCGCAGGTGGTTGGGGCCCGCGGTGCTCCGCACTTGCCCTTTGGCTTTGCCTTGAAGCCAAGTGCTTGCGCGCCTTAGGCTCGGCGGCTACTGTCGGCGTCCTGGGAGCGGGGGTGCCCAGACTTGCCTGCCTGCGGCCCACGAGCGTGGCTCCGTCAACGGCCCGGTATGGCCCAGCTTCAGCAGCAACCACTCAAGACCCTCGCGAGGGGCCAAGCCTCGCGAGGCGGACGACGCCAAGACCTCCCTGGGGGCGGTCTCACTAGGTTGGCTCCCAAGGAGCGGAGATATCTATGCGAGCGGCACCTCGCGAGGTTCGCGTGACGTGAGCCATGACAACCAAGGCCAGGCGGGCGTCAGCGGGTGCAGTGTACCAGTTTCCTCTTTGGTGCTAAGGAGGCAAGCACAGGCGAGGAGTCCCGAGCCATCAGGCAAAGGTTTCCATATCAGTGCAACAAGACCAAGACCGCCAGGACGGCAGGACGGAGGTCATCGCGGAGCCCACAACAGCATCATCTTGATATCCCACAAGTATAGGGGATCAGTTGTAGCCTCTTTCGATAAGTAAGAGTGTCGAACCCAACGAGGAGCTAAAGGTCGAACAAATATTCCCTCAAGTTCTATCGACCACCGATACAACTGTACGCACACTTAACGTTCGCTTTACCTAAAACAAGTATGAAACTAGAAGTACTTTGTAGGTGTTGTTGGATAGGTTTGCAAGATAATAAAGAGCGCGTAAATAAAAAGTAGGGGCTGTTTAGATAAAGAAACAACTAAGTTAGTTTAGAGAGCTTTTTTGTCACAAGAGAGTTATTTGTCCCTAGGCAATCGATAACTAGACAGGTCATCATTATTGCAATTTTATATGAGGGAGAGGCATAAGCTAACATAATTTCTCTTCTTGGATCATATGCACTTATGATTGGAACTCTAGCAAGCATCCGCAACTACTAAAGATCATTAAGGTAAAACCCAGCCATAGTATTAAAGTATCAAGTCCTCTTTATTCCCATACGCAAACAACCTACTTACTTGGGTCTGTGCTTCTGTCACTCATGCTACCCACCATAAGCAAATCATGAACATACTGCAAACTCTACGGCGGGGATCCCTCACGCTTGCGCGACACGGAGAGCACCATAGGACAGCACCAATAATAAAACATGCAACTCAAACCAATCACGATCATCAATGAACCCATAGGACAAAACGGATCTACTCAAACATCATAGGATAGCCATACATCATTGGGAAATAATATATAGCGTTGAGCACCATGTTTAAGTAGATATTACAGTGGGTAAAAGAGGGGTTACACCGCTGCATAGAGGGGGGAAGAGTTGGTGATGACGGCGGTGAAGTTGTTGGTGTAGATCGTTGTCGCGATGATGGCCCCGGCGGTGTTCCGGCGCCACCGGGAAAGAGAGGCAGAGAGAGCCCCCCTTCTTCTTCCTCTTCCTTGACCTTCCCCCTAGATGGGAGAAGGTTTTCCCCTCTGGTCCTTGGCTTCCATGGCGGCGGAGGGGCGGGAGCCCCTCCGAGATTGAATCTCTCTCTCTCTCTCTATTTCCTTCTGTTTCTACGCTCCCTGATTTTGCCCTTTCACCGTTTCTTAAATTCCTGGAGATCCGTAACTCCGATTGGGCTGTACTTTGGACACGATTTTTATCCGAAAATTGGCTTTATTGTGGCGAAAGAAGGGCACCAACCGCCTTACGGAGTGTCCAGGAGGGCCCAGGTCGCGCCCTACCCCCTGGGGCACGCCCCCCTGCCTCGTGGACTCCTCGGGCATCATCTTGCATTGATTCTTTTTCCCAAAAATCACATATATTCAAAAAAATCTCCGGAAGTTTTTATCGCGTTTGGACTCCGTTTGATATGGATTTTCTGCGAAACAAAAAACATGCAACAAACAAGAACTGGCACTGGGCACTGGATCAATATGTTAGTCCCAAAAATAGTATAAAAAGTTGCCAAAAGTATGTAAAACTTGTAGAATATTGGCATGGAACAATCAAAAATTATAGAGACGACGGAGACGTATCACGTCACCACCATAGCTTTTTGCAGGCAAAGACTACTTTTGTCAAGATAGCTTGTACTAGTTGTCCCCCTTCAAACTTGGCCGTTGTGGGATCCCTTCCCGCCAAAACATTTGGGGAAGAGGACCAAGGCCACTATAAATAGGACCTAGCCACCACCGTAGCAAATGACGGATCATTCAGATTGTCCTCACACCCACCAGCTCATCGAGCCCAAGAACACCTCTCCTCCTGAGGCTGTTCATCCACTGTACTAGTTCATCCTCGGCCCCTCGACGCAATCCACCACACACTGGAGTAGGGTATTACACCGCGAGGTGGCCTGAACCAGTATAAACCCCCGTGTCCCTTGTTCTTTGTGTTCATCGAGCTAGGCCTTGGAATCGTCGAGCGAGCGGGCTGGGGAGAGAGTGTTCTTTGTGCGCACCCGAGAGTTCGAACCTCTCAAGGGTCTGCGGAACCCGTGATCCGACAGTGCCACCAAAGCATAGCATATCTGTGTTTCAAGGTTAGCACAATATGTTTTGAAACGATTGCAGGTGAACTGCGAGCCATTGTTGGTGATGATGCAATTAGGGACCCCGAAGCGGCTCACGAGGCCCCTGATGAACTTGACGGCCGAGCCGGCCGGGATGGTGCGGACGGCCTCCACCTCCGCCCATTTAGTGAACTTGTCGATGGCGACGTAGAGGTAGCGGTAGCCCCCAGGCACTCGAGTGAACGGGCCCAGGATGTCCAGCTCCCAGACCACGAACGGAGATGAGAGCGGTATGGTTTCGAGGCCCTGTGCGGGCTGGTGGATCTGCTTGGCATGGAACTGATAGGCGTCACAAGATCTTACCAGCTCGTTGGCATCATTGAGTGCCGTGAGCCAGTAGAATCAGCTGCAGAACGCCTTGCCCATGAGGGTGCGCGATGAGGAGTGATGCCCATAGTCCCCACCATGCATGTCGGCCAGCAGCTCGCATCCCTGCTCCCTGGAGATGCATCGTAAAGAAACATCGTTCGGACTCCTTCGGTAGAGCTCACCGTCCCGGATGCAGTATGCAGTGGCCTGGCGGGAGAGACGCTCTGCGTCTTCCTCCTTCTCCGGCAAGGTGCCATGAAGCAGGTACGCCTTGGACTCCTTGGTCCAGCTCCCCTCCTGAGGCTCGAGCACAAGGAGCAGGCGGGCTCCCGAGGTCGGGCCACAAGCTGGGGCGCGTGATAGGGGTGCCGGGAGAAGCTCCTCCTGAGGCAATGCTGGCTCGGCAGCGGGGGGAGCTGCCGACGGCTTGAAGAGCCTCTCCTCAAAGACCGCAGGCTCCTGAGGTTGACAGCGAGAAGCCCTCTTGGCGATGCCGTCCACCTCCTTGTTCGTGACGCGCGGCACGTGCTGCAACTCCAAGCCCAAGAATCATTTCTCAATTTTGCGTACCTCCTCGTGGTATGCCTCCATGTGCTCGTCCTTCGGCTTGTACGCCTTGTTGGAGAAGTTGACGAGGAGCTGGGAGTCACCCCTGATGGTGAGGCGCTTCACCCCTAAATCCACTTCAGCCTTCAGGCCGATTAGGCCTTTGTACTCCGCGATGTTGGTCGAGACCTTCTCGCTGTGTTTGAAACAGACCTGCACGGCGTAGTAGAGCTTGTCCTGGGTGGGCGAGATGAGCACGGCTCCAGCCCCCGTGCCCTAACGCGCGAATGCTCCGTCGAAGTACATGACCCAACCATCTGGCGCTTCGCTTCTGAGTGCGAGAGAACGGTCATCGCCCACTACTCAGTTAGGGGCGTCAGCCCATTCTTCCACAAAGTCAGCGAGGGTCGCACCCTTGATGATTCTAGTGGTGCTGAACTCCAACTAGAACACCTGCAGTTCAATGTTCCATTCGGTGACTCTTCCTCCGGCGTTAGGGCTCCAGAGCACCCTTTGTAGGGGGTAAGCTGAGACAACCTTGATGGGGTGGCCTTGCAAGTATTGTCGCAGCTTCCGGGAGGCAACAAGGAGTGTGAGGGGGAAGCTTCTGTGGCATGGGGTAGCGCGCCCGTGCATTGTGCAGCACCGTGCTGACGAAGTACACTGGGTGCTCAACGAGAGTAGAAGCATTAGTGGGGTCCCGTACCTCCTGAGGCTGGGGGCCTCGGGAGCTTTGCCACCCGTCGGGGAAGCCGTAGCCTCAGGAGCGCCATCCTCAGGAGTTCCATTGACCGGGGGGATGGCCGAGGCCCCAGGAGCGCCGTCCTGAGGCTGCGGCGTCTCGGCTGGGTGCGAGGCGTTGCTCCGCGAGCCCTTGACTAGGCGCTCCTCCCGGACCGCCACGAGCGCTTCGCTAGCGGAGTGAGGCGTGGCGGCCAGGTAGAGCACCAATGGTTCGAGGGGGCGCGGTGCTACCATCACTGGTGGACTGGTGAGGTACCTCTTGAGGTCTTGAAGTGCTGCTTCAGCCTCCGGGGTCCAGTCGAACGGGCCCTTCTTCTTCATCAGCTTGAAGAAGGGGAGGCCGCGCTCCCCTAGCTTGGAGATGAAACGCCCGAGCGAGGTTACGCAGCCTGCCAGCTTCTGCATCTCCTTTAGGGTTTGCGGTGGACTCATCTTTTCTATGGCCTTGACCTTCTCCGGGTTGGCCTCAATCCCTCTATGCGACACCAGGAATCCCAGCAGCTTGCCGGACGGGATGCCAAACACACATTTCTCAAGCTTGAGCCGCAGGTTCACCTTGCGTAGGCTGGCCAATGTCTCCTCCAGATCTTCGATAAGGGTTCTTGCCTCCCTAGATTTCACCACTATGTCATCGACGTAAGCCTCAGCGTTCCTCCTGAGCTGCTGCCACAGGGCGATGTGCATCAGCCACTGGAAGGTTTCTCCGGCATTGCGCAGCCTGAACAGCATGCATGTGTAGCAGTACACCCAGCACGGGGTCAAGAAAGCTGTCTTGTCGACGTCCTGCACCGCCATCTTGATTTGGTGATAGCCCGAGAAGGCATCCAGGAAGGACAGTAAATCGCACTCGGCGGTGGAGTCGATGTCTGATCGATGCTTGGGAGAGGGAAAGGGTCTTGGGGACAAGCCTTGTTGAGGTTGCTGAAATCCACGCACATGCGCTCCTTCCAGCCCTTCTTGGAGACAATAACCGGGTTCGCCAACCAATCTGGGTGTCGTACTTCCCGAATGATGCCAGCCTCTTGCAGCTTGCGGATCCCCTGGACGACAAAGGACTGCTTCTTCGGGCTTGCCGCCGCGCCTTCTGCTTCACTGGGCATGCATTGGGGCACACCATCAGGTGATGCTCGATTACCCCAGGCGGAACCCCGACCAGGTCCGCTGCCTCCCATGTAAACACGTCCTTGTTCATGCGGAGGAAGCTGACGAGCGCCTCTTCCTAGTCCGAAGGGAGGCTAGAGCCTATGGTGAAGGTGGGGCCTGATTCCGCGTCTTCGTCGACCGGCACCTGCTTCGTCTCGACCTTGTCTTGAGAGAACAATTGCTTCTTCTTTGCTCGCGCAGCCCTCGGGCCCTCCGGAGCCCCCCCCCTCGCACGTTCCTGCGGCCGCCGCGGCCCTGAAGGCGAGCTTGAGGGTCGAGAGCGCGTCCTTGGTGTCCCCGACGATGGTGAGGACACCGCTGCTCCCCGGCATCTTCATGATGTTGTAACCAGGATGAGTCGCTGCCACGACCTTGGCCAGGTCTGGATACCCAAGAATGGCATTGTATGGGAGGCCGATGCGGGCGATGTCGAAGTCGATGAGCTCGGTGCGGTAGTTGTCACGCATGCCAAAGGTGACGGGGAAGTGGATCTGCTCCAGAGGGCAGTTGGAGCCATCAACGACCCCTGAAAAGGGCTTGGTGGGGAGGAGTTGGCCGCGAGGCACATGCAGCAGGCCAAATGCTTCCATGAAGAGGATGTTGAGGCCAGCGCCGCCGTCGATGAGGGTCCTGGTGACCGCTACGTTGCAGATGGTGGGGGTGCAGAGCATAGGGAGCGCGCCGGCGCCGACCGTGGTCTTGGGGTGGTCCCTTGAGTCAAAGGTGAGGTCCGCCACCCAGCATGGTGGCGATCGGGCAGCTCCCACCTGGCGGAAGAACTACTTGGCATGGCGGTCTGAGGCCGGGGACCCACCAAGGATGGCCGTGACGGCGTGGGGCGCTGCCGCCGTGAAGCGCGCGACGAGCTGGTTGCGCAGCTCTTCCCAGGAGTCCACCGAGGATTCAGGTAGGTCGAGGAGCCAGGCCCGCGGTGCTCCCCTGAGAGCCATGGGGAGCCAATTCGCCGTGACCTTGTCGTCATCGACGGCTGCCCAAACGGCCTCTGTGTACGCCCGGAGGAACTCCGCGGGGTCCACCATGCCATCATAGCGCAGCGGCAAGTTCAGCCTGAACTTCGGAGGCCACCGCACCCGCCGCAAGGTGGGGGAGAGTGCCCGGAGGCCCGAAGCGTTTCCGAACGCGCCCGCCTGGGCGGCGAGTGGATCAGCGTAGGCCATGGAAACCAGGTTGTGAGGACGGAGCGCAGCCGATGAGAAGGTGAATTCTTTAACATGCCCCCTACCTAGCGCGCCAAATGGCGGATTCAGGGCTCCGCAGACCCAAGATAGGTTCAAACTTAGGGGCGTGTGCGAAGAACTCGATCTCCCCGGCCTGCCAACTCGTCGATCTCTTAGGCCAGCTCGATGAACGGGAAGGAAAGAGAACACGACAGTTTACCCAGGTTCAGGCCACCTTGCAGTGTAAAACCCTACTCCTGCTTGTGGTGGATTAGCCTCGAGGTGGGCTGAGGATGAACTAGTATAGAGGAAGAACAACCTCAGGAGGTGTGCTCTTGTGTTCGTGCAAGCTGATGAGGGTTTGGGTGGATCTGCCCGTCTCTCTCTCTCCATGGTGGTAGCTAGGCTATATTTATAGTGGCATTGGTCCTCCTCCCCCAAAAATGAAGGCGGGAAGGGATCCCACAATGGCCAAATTAGAAGGGAGATAGCTAGTACATCTTATCTTGACGAAAGGTGGTCTTCGCCTTCAAAGCTTCTGGCCGTGACGCCATGGTGGGCTCGGCGATGACATCCGTCCCGCCGTCCTGGCGGTCTTGGTCTTGTAGCATGGAAATGGAAACCTTTGGTTGATTCCTCGGGACTCCGCGCCTGCGCTTGCCTCTTTAGAACCAAAGAGGAAACATGTTGTACTGCGCCCGCTGGTGCCCGCCTGGCCTTGGTCATCATGGCTTGCGTCACCCTAACCTCGCGAGGTGGGCGTCTGCATAGGAATCTCCACTCCTCAGGAGCCAGCCTAGGGAGGTCGCTCCTTCTGGAGGTCTTAGCATCATCCGCCTCGCGAGGGTCTTGTGTTGTTGATGCTGAAGGTGGGCCGTACCAGGCCGTTGATGGAGCCACGCCGTGGGCCGCATGCAGGCAAGTCTGGGTACCCCGGTTCCCAGAACGCCGATATTGTCATCATTTTAATTTTTAATTGGATTATGCCTCAGATGATAGTTATTTTGGTTAGTTTGCTCCCACTACTATTCATGAGAATAAATTTGCTTATGTGGAGAGTAATAAAATTTCTATGCTTGTGGATCATGAAAAGAATGCTTTATGTGATAGTTATATTGTTGAATTCGTTCATGATGCTACTAAAGATTACTATGGGGGGGGACATTTGCTTGTAGGTATTGCAATAATATCAAGTTTCCTTTCTATGTCTTGAAAATCTTGAAGTTTTGCTTGTTTTGCCTTCCTATGCTAGTTGATTCTTGTTCCCATAAATTGCTTGCTCACAAAATCCCTAGGCATAGGAAGTGGGTTGACTTAAATGTGCTAGTAATATGCTTCGTGATGCTCCCATTATGTTTCAATTCTTATCTTTTATATGAGCATCATTGAAATCATCATGCCTAGCTAAAAAGGCATTAAAGAAAAGTGTTTGTTGGGAGACAACCCAACATTTACCCCTACTATTTTTGTGTGTTCAGATGATTAAGCTAATGTAGTAATCATGTTTTATAGCTTTTGTTTCAATAAAGTGCCAAGTAAAGTCTTTGGGATAGTATGGATGATAGTTGACTTGATTCTGTGCAAAAACAGAAACTTTTTCTGACAGTAAAAGAATTTTGTAAATTCACCGGAACGTGAAAAAATTCTACATTTTTACACATCATTGGTATACAAATTGTCCACATTTATGGTAGTTGTCCAGATCATTACAGATTGTTCTGTTTTTGACAGATTCTGTTTTCAATGCATAGTTTGCTTGTTTTACTATCTCTATAGCTTATATTAAGTGATATAAATCATGGAAATTATAAGGTACAGTAGGCGTTGTGTGAGAACAATTATGACTCTTATCTTGACAGTACCAAAGTGAATGATTTGTCTTTATCATACTAACCCATCTCATGAAGTTCCGTTAAGTTTTGTGTGATTGAAGTTTTCAAGTTTTGGGTGAGATATCGATATGAGGAGAATAAGGAGTGGCAAGACCCTAAGATTGGGGATGCCCAAGGCAACCCAAGGTAACATTCAAGGAAGATCCAAGCAACTAAGCTTGGGGATGCCCCGGAAGGCATCCCCTCTTTCGTCTTCAACATTATCGGTAACCTCACTTGGAGCTATATTTTTATTCGTCACATGATATGAGTTTTGCTTGGAGTGTCATTTTCTTTTAGTTGTATTTGCTTGCTGTTATTTAGAATAATGTTTTCCATCATCTAGTTCAATAAAAATTTAAGTGTAGCCTTTACCATGCTTTTGCAAGTCTATATGTTGTTGTTTTGAAAACATTTTGAAAACAGAATGTTTTTTATTGCTGTCTGAATTTCTGAGAAAAGTCAGAAGGCGATAAATTCTTGAAATTTTTACACAATAAGGTACATCAAATTTTCTACAGTGTGGTAATTTTTCAGAATTGTTTGAGTTATATAAGTATGAATCTTCTTGCATTCTTTCCGGATTGTCCTGTTTTGACAGATTGTTGTTATGTTTGCATTATTTGCATATGTTTGCTTGTTTAATGATTCTAGGGGATAGGAGTGTTAAATATGTAGAGTCATTTAGTATGCAATGTTAAATTATAATTTCAGTGATTTGCAACAGTAGAGAATGATAAGGTTATGCATTGATTTAAACTAACTTACCTCACGAGTTCTTGTTGAGTTTTGTGTGGATGAAGATTTTAAGATTTAGGGGAACCGTGATATAGAAGGAATTAAGGAGACACAAAAGCTCAAGCTTGGGGATGCCCAAGGCATCCCAAGTTAATATTTCAAGAAGTCTTAAAGATCTAAGCTTGGGGATGCCCCGATTGGCATCCCGCCTTTCTTCTTCAACAATGATCATTCAGTTTTGGTTGAGCCTAAGTTTTTGCTTCTTCACATGATATGTGCTACCCTTGGAATGCCATTTTATTTTGTTTTTGCTTGCTTAAGGTCTGAAATTCTTAAATGAGATAGAGTCTTCACATAGCTACTTAATTGTTTGACTACTCATTGATCTTCACTTATATCTTTTTGGAGTAGTTTGCCAATTTCTCTTGTGCTTCACTTATATCCTATGAGTAAATGGTTGAATGAATTGAATATCATAAATCTGAAATTACATATGTTTCATAGGCTTATCCCATGGGGAGTAATGACTTCACATATAACAAGTATAGGTGGTAAAATTTATTGAAAGTCAGCAAACATAGCATTGGTCACTTGAACAATTCATGAAAGAATATTGAAGGAAGAGATTTCACGTATAAATATTCTATCTTGGACATCTTCTATGATTGTGAGCCCCATTAATTATTTTCAAACTTGAGCAAATTAGTTGAAGTTGGACAAGGAAGACAACATAATGAGTTATGTTTGGGTATATTTGTATAGAATTTTTATTGTTATGGATCCTCCAACATGTGGTGCTTGCTTAGGATCTTTTGCTAGTCTTCACATGTACTAAGCAAGAATAATGCTTGTGCATCCACTTCCTTAAACCAAGAGTTATTCCATATGAGTCCACCATACCTACCTACATGTGGTATTTACCTACCGTTCCAAGTAAATTTGCATGTGCCTAACTCTAAATCTTCAAATTGTATGCCCAAATCGCTCATGAAGCGACAGGGGGTGGTCAGTATCTTCCATGCTAGGTGGGTTATTCTCACGATGAGTGTTTATTCGCTTGTCATTCACGAGAAAGTAGTTGGTAATTGGGATGCCCAGTCCTATGATCAAAATCAAAATCAAAATATAATAATGAAACAAAACTCCCCCAGGACTGTTGTTGGTATGGACGGTACCCGTGGATTCGGCTAGCCGTGGAGTGTGATTGTTGGTGGAGGAGGAGTAAAACTTTACCATCTGTTTGGGAACCGCCTATAATGTGTCTAGCATGGAAGATATTGGGAACTCTCGGTCATTACATTGACAATGAAAGCATACCTCTCAAAATTATATTCATCTCTATTTTAAAAGCTTCGAGCTCTGGCACCTCTGCAAATCCCTGCTTCCCTCTGCGAAGGGCCTATCTTTACTTTTATGCAAGAGTCAGCAGTATTCCTTCTCATTCCAACCTATTCTTTAGTTGGCAAGCATCATGTGATGGGGAAAGATCCAAGCTTATATGGCCATTCAAATATATTTGATCATGAATTATTATTGTTGACAATTATCTATCTGATAAATAAGTTCGGAGGTAAAACATTAAGCCCCTATCTTTCTCTGTGTTCGATGGATGCTATTTGTTCTAAAAATATGCTTCGAGTGCCAGCAATCATGGAAGACTATATGACAGTTGAGTATGTGGAATTTGCTAAATCAAAGCTCTTACATAGACCCTTCCTGAAAATAAGATGAATTGCAATTGTTTGATGACTCAGAACATAGTTTGTTAGTTTTCAAGAAAAGTTTATGGTCTATGCATTAACATGTGAATAGCTTGTTACTTGATCATGAGAAGTTTTATGAGATGAACTACTGTTTATGATACATAATGATGCTAGAAAAATTGATTGAAATTATCATTTATCAAACTTGTGCACTTGCTAGCATTCACACTTCATAAATTATTTCGTTTATCATTTACCTACTCGAGGATGAGCAGGAATTAAGCTTGGGGATGCTGATACGTCTCCAACGTATCTATAATTTACGAAGTATTCATGCCATATTTACAACAATTTTATATGGTTTTGGTATGATTTTATTAGAACTAACCTGGACTGACGTTGTTTTTAGCAGAACTATCGTGGTGTCATTTTTTGTGCAGAAATAAAAGTTCTCGAAATGGGATGAAAATTTACGGTGATTTTTTATGGACCAAAAGAGACCCCCGAAGCACCGGAGCTGGACCAGAAGAGTCCCGAGGAGTCCACAAGCCAGAGGGTGTGCCCTACCCCCCTGGGCGCGCCCTAAGGGGTTGTGGGCCCCTCGGGCACCTCCTTGACTTGTTTCCGATGCCAAAAATTCTTATAAATATAGAAACCTCCGAAAAGAACCCTAGATCGGAAGTTCCGCCGCAGTAAGCCACTATAGCCACAAAAAAACCAATGGGTAGCCCGTTCTGGCACCTTGTCGGAGGTGGAAACCATCACCGGAGGCCATCTTCATCATCCCGGCGTTCTCCATGACGAGGAGGGAGTAGTTCACCCTCGGGGCTGAGGGTATGTACCAATAGCTATGTGTTTGATCTCTCTCTCTCTCTCTCTCTCGGGTTCTTCATTTGGCACGATCTTGATGTACCGCGAGCTTTGTTACTATAGTTGGATCATATGATGTTTCTCCCCCTCTACCTTCTTGTGATGAATTGAGTCTTGCTCTTTGAGGTTTTGTTATGTTGGATTGAGTATTGGATTTGAGAACACTTACGTATGTCTTGCGATGGGATATCTGTGGTCTATTGATTCACTTGATGTATGTTTTGGCACTCAACTCGTGGATTCCTGAGGTGACATTGGGGTAATCTATGCATAGGGGTTGATGCACGTTTTCGTCCTACGTTCTCCGATAGAAACTTTGGAGTGATTCTTTGTTGCACGTTGAGGGATTATTATGTGATCCAATTATGTTATCGTTGTTGAGAGACTTTGCACTAGTGAAAGTATAAACCCTAGGCCTTGTTTTCAAGCATTGCAATACCATTTGTGCTAACTTTTATCGCTTGTTACGTTGCTGTTTTTATATTTTCAGAATACAAAAACATATATCTACTATCCATATAACACTTGTATCACCATCTCTTCACCGAACTAGTGCACCTATACAATTTACCATTGTATTGGGTGTGTTGGGGACATAGGAGACTCTTTGTTATTTGGTTGTATGGTTGTTTGATCGAGACCATCTTCATCGTACGCCACCTATGGATTGGTAAACCTTAGATCATCCACTTGAGGGAAAATTGCTACTGTCCTACAAAACTCTACGCTTGGAGACCCAACACGAGTCTACAAGAAGAAAGGTTGCGTAGTAGACATCAACGCCCTCAAGACATCCTTCATCACGCCCTTTGGGGTATATTGTTACATCACCATGTCATTTGGGCTGAAGAACGCTGGTGCCACCTTTCAGCGCTGCATGCAGAAATGCCTGCTGCCCTAGATCGGCCGCAACATGCACATCTACATCGACGACATCGTGGTGAAGACCAAGCAGCACATCACCCTCCTAGCCGACCTCAAGGAAACTTTCACCAACCTGCGCCGGTACCAGATCAAGCTCAACCCGAAGAAGATAAAGGCCATCGAGCGCATGTGCAAGCCGGCTTGGCTACGCGATGCCCAGAAGTTCATCGGCTGCTTGGCCTTTCTCAGCCAGTTTGTCAGCTGGCTAGGGGAGAGGGCCCTGCCCCTATATCAGCTGATGAAGAAGATGTCGATGTTCAAGTGGAACGACTAGGCGGACGAAGCCTTCTGCGACCTCAAGCGCATGCTCTCCACCGCACCCGTCCTGGTCGCATCGGCTGAGAAGGAGCCATTGTTGCTCTACATCGTGGTGACCTCTCGCATGGTCAGCGTGGTGCTGGTGGTCGAGCGCCCTGAGGAGGGCGGCTGCTTGGCCTCTCTCAGCCAGTTTGTCAGCTAGCTAGGGGAGAGGGCCCTGCCCCTATATCAGCTGATGAAGAAGATGTCGATGTTCAAGTGGAACGACCAGGCGGACGAAGCCTTCTGCGACCTCAAGCGCATGCTCTCCACCGCACCCGTCCTGGTCGCATCGGCTGAGAAGGAGCCATTGTTGCTCTACATCGTGGTGACCTCTCGCATGGTCAGCTTGGTGCTGGTGGTCGAGCGCCCTGAGGAGGGCAAGGCACAGCCGGTCCAGCACCCCGTGTACTACCTGAGTGAGGTGCTCTCCCTCTCCAAGCAGACTACCCCACTACCAGAACATGTGCTACGGTGTGTACCTTGCCAACAATAAGCTGAAGCAGTACTTCCAAGAGCATACCATCACCGTGGTGAGCACGACCCCCATTGGCGAGATCATGAGCTGTCGGGACGCCTCCGGCTGGGTCGCCAAGTGGGCCATCCAGCTGGCCAGCCACACGACCCTCTACGATCCCCGCCCTGCCATCAAGTCCCATGCATTGGCCGACTTCCTCGTCGACTGGGCGGAAATCCAGTACCTGCCGCCAGCACCCGACTGGATGCACTAGTGCATGCACTTCGACGGCTCCAAGATACGCACCGGCCTGGGTGTCGGCGTCATGCTCTCGTCTCTGAATGGAAACCGGCTGCAGTACGTACTTCATATCCACTTCACCGCCTCCAACAACGTTGCCGAGTACGAGGCATTGATCCACGGCCTCCGGCTGGCCAAAGAGATTGGCATCCAGTGCATCCTTTGCTACGGCGACTCGGACTGGGTGGTGCACCAGGCCTTCGGCAAGTGGGACGCTAGAGATACCAACATGGCCAGCTACCGCTTCCTAGTCCAGCAGCTGTCCGGCGGCTTCGACGGATGCGAGTTCCCCCACGTTCCCCGAGCAGACAATGAGGCGGCCGACATGCTGGCCATGATAGCCTCATCCCGGCAAGCAATCCCCTCTGGCGTCTCCCTCAAGCGCCTGCAGAAACCCTCCATCAAGCCGCCTCCGGATTCAGAGTCCATCTTCGTCCCGGATGAGCCGGCGGGCTCCTCGCCCTGCGCGGCGGCTGCCGGCTTTGGCTCCGTCCCGGGGGCTACTCAACCCGGCTCGGGGGCTGCTGATCCCGGCCTGGAAGCTACCGATCTAGCTCCCGCCCAGGTTGTCGTCCTCACGGTAGTACCGGTGTCATCATGGGCCCGACCCATCCTCATTTTGCTTGAAATCGGCGAGCTCCCAGTCGACGAAGTCGAAGCCCGGCAAGTGCAGCGCCGGGCCTCAGCCTACACCATCATCAACAACGAGCTCGCCAAGCGCAGCACGACCGGCGTGTTCCAACACTGCGTCGAGCCAGACAAGGGGCGTGAGATCCTCCTCACCAGGGCTAGTGTGGGCATCATGCCGCCTCAAGGGCCCTGGTGGCCAAAGCATTCCGCTATGGTTTCTACTAGACCACGGCCCTGGAAGACGCCGAGCGGCTACTCCTCAAGTGTGAGGGTTGCCAACGCTTCAGCAAGCGTAGCCACCAGCCGGTTTAGCTCTCCAGACTATCCTCATCACGTGGCCATTTTCTGTCTGCGTCCTCGACATGGCAGGGCCATTCAAAACCGCACGAGGTGGCATGACACACCTGTTGGTGGCCGTGGACAAGTTCACCAAGTGGATCGTAGTGTGGCCGATCAAGAAGCTGGATGGGCCCACGGCCGTCAAGTTCGTCAAGGATATCACGGTTCCTACGGCGTCCCCCACAACATCATCACCAATAATGGCACCAACATCGGCAAGGGCTCCCTAGCTCAGTACTTCTCCATGTCCAGCATCCGGCTCGATCTGGCCTCAGTTGCGCACCCCTAGTAGAACGGCCCGGTGGAGTGGGACAACGGCCTGATTCTGGCCGGGATCAAGCCGCTCGTGCGCTCACCCGGCAGCTGGCTCGATGAGTTGTCGGCCGTCCTTTGGAGCCTCTGAACGACGCCCAACTGGTTGTCCGGCTTCACACTGTTCTTCCTCGTCTACGGAGCCGAAGCCATCATCCCCACCGATGTCGATTTTGACTCGCCTCGGGTCACTTTGTACAGAGGCTGAAGCCAAAGCATCACGTGAAGACGGCGGAGACCTGCTTTAGGAGGCGCGCCTCCTGGCCCTCAACCGGTCGGCCATCTACCAGCAAGGCCTGCGCCACTACCACAGCAAGAAAATCAAGCCCCTCGCGTTCCGCAAGGATGATCTGGTGCTCCAGCTCGTCCAATTGACAGTCGGCCAGCACAAGCCGGGAAGGCCCCTTCATCGTCAGCAAGGCTTTGCGCGACCGAAACGCCTACTACATCATCAACGCGCAGAAGCTGAACAAGCGCAAGAGAGACGCCTCTGGCGAGGAGATGGAGCGCCCCTGGAACACAAAGCTCCTTCGCCCATTTTACAGTTGAACACATGTATGTATGCATCATCCTCTTTTGGTTTTAATGAAATAGCAGGTCCCCTGAGCGACAGTCGGGGGCTACCTTTTTGATCGCATCGAATTATGTGCTCTATGCGATGTTCTTCCTTTTTATCCCCCTCCGGATCGGCACGGCCGGCACAGGGGCTTGCCGGCTAGACTGCACCCGGCCTTCTCCCTTGGCTGATTTTGGAATGTACGTGTTGCCAAAGCCCTTGATACATCTCCAACGTATCTATACTTTTTTATTGTTCCATGCTGTTATATTATCATTCTTGGATGTTTTACAATGATTTTATATCATTTTTTGGGACTAACCTATTGACATAGTTCCCAGTGCCAGTTGCTGTTTTCTGCTTGTTTTTTACATCGCAAAAAATCAATATCGAACAGAGTCCAAATGCAGCGAAACTTTTTGTGATTTTTTTTGGACTAGAAGACACCAGATGGGCCAGAGAAGCACCTGGGGGTTCCCCGAGAGGGGCACCCAGGCGCGCCTAGGTGGGTTGTGCCCACCTTGGTGGCCTCCCGCACCGCCTCTTCACTTTATAAATACCTCCTTGCCCCAGAAACCCTAGGGGAATCGACGAAATTTTATTCTAGCCGTCGCAAGTTCCAGAACCACGAGATCCAATCTAGAGCCCTATTCCAGCACTCCGCCAGAGGGGAACACGATCACGGAGGGGTTCATCATCCTCATTGGTGCCTCTCCAATGATGCGCGAGTAGTTCAACTCAGACCTACAGGTCCGTAGGTAGTAGCTAGATGTCTTTTTCTCTGTTTGTATCTCAATACAACGGTCTCTTGGAGATCTATTTGACGTAATTACTCTTTGCAGTGTGTTTGTTGGGCTCCGATAAATTGTGAGTTTATGATTAGATTTGCCTTGATTTAATATCCAATCTTGATTGTTATAGCCTCGTATTTTTTTCTCCAATATTTTAGTTTTGTTTGGCCAACTTGATCTATTTATCTTCCAATGTGAAGAGGTGCTTTGTGATGGGTTCGATCTTGCGGTGTCCTTTCCCAGTGACAGAAGGATAAAAAGATCGGGTCTATTCCTACATGAATAGATCTTGTCTGCATCATGTCATCGTTCTTATTGCATTACTCTGTTTTTCCATGAACTTAATACACTAGATGCATGCTGGATAGCGGTCGATGTGTGGAGTAATAGTAGTAGATGCAGGCAGGAGTCGGTCTACTAATCTTGGATGTCATGCCTATATACATGATCATTGTCTTGGATATCATCATAGTTATTTGCTTTTCTATCAATTGCCCGACAGTAATTTGTCTACCCACCGTTGCTATTTTCTCGAGAGAAGCCACTAGTGAAATCTATGGCCCCGGGGTCTATTTTCCATCATATACTTTCAGATCCATATTGCCAATTCCTTTTGTTTTATTTGCTTCTTTTATTTTCAGATCTATATTATCAAAACCACAAAAATACCTTGTTGCGTTTTATTTACATTTATTTGCATTTATCAATCTACTACAATTTTATCCTATCCTTACTTCACTTTTTGGCACCGCTACCCGAAAGGGATTGACAACCCCTTTAACGCGTCTGGTTGCAAGTATTTGTTGTTTGTGTGCAGGTACCATTTACATAGTGTTGCGGGGTTCTCCTACTGGTTCGATAACCTTGGTGTCATCACTGACGGAAATACCTTACCGTTGTTGTGCTGCATCCTCCCTTATTCCTTGGAGAAACACCAACACATCTCCAGCGACATCAATGGAACTTTTTGGCGCCGTTGCCGGGGAGACATCACCAACATCTATCAGGTTCCTAATCGCAAATCTCATCTCCTTGCAATTTACATTATTTGCCATTTACCTCTCGTTTTCCTCTCCCCCACTTCATAAAAATTTGCCGTTTTATTCGCCCTCTTTTTCGTTCGCCATTTTCTCGTCAGATCTGTTTCTGAGTGCAATCTTGTTGCGTAGTCACGATGACTCAAGAGAACACCTAGTTGTGTGATTTCTCCAATACCAACAACAATGATTTTATTAGCACTCCGATTGCTCCTCCCGCCACTAGTGCGGAGTCTTGTGATGTTAATGCCGCTTTGCTGAATCTTGTTATGAAAGATCAATATTCCGGTACTCCTAATGAGGATGTCGCATCCCATCTTAACACATTTGTGGAATTATGCGATAAAAAAAGATGTGGATAATGATATTTCCAAGTTGAAATTATTCCCATTTTCTTTGCGAGATCGTGCAAAAAATTGGTTTTCTTCTTTGCCTCGCAGAAGTATCAATTCTTGGGATAAGTGCAAAGATGCCTTTATTACTAAGTATTTTCCGCCCGCAAAAATTATTTCCCTTAGAACCCATATCATGAATTTCAAGCAAATTGAACATAAGCATGTTGCACAATCTTGGGAAAGGATGAAATTAATGCTAAGGAATTGCCCAACTCATGGGTTAAATCTTTGGATGATCATACAATTTTTTATGCGGGGTTGAATTTTGTTTCTCGATATCTTTTGGACTCCGCCATGGGTGGTACTTTTCAGGAAATTACTTTGGGTGAAGCCAACAACTTGCTTGATAATATTATGGCAAATTATTCACAATGGCATACCGAAAGAGCTCCTACTAATAAAAAAGTTAATTCGGTTGAAGAAATTCCTTCTTTGAGTGAAAAAGTTGATGCTCTTATGAAATTGGGTGCTAATAAAAGTGCTCCTATTGATTTTAATGATGTTCCTTTGTCTACTTTGATTGAGCAAAATAGTGATGCCATAGATGTGAATTTTATCTTGCGAAACAATTTCTATAACAATGCATATAGAGGTAATTTTAATCCTAGGCCTTTTCCTAGTAATTCCTCTAATAATTATGGTAATCCTCCTTATAATAATAATAGGAACACCTCTGATCTTGAGAATAATATTAAAGAATTTATCAATACTCAAAAAGTTTTCAATGCTACAATAGAAGAAAAGCTGAAGAAGATTGATGATATGTCTAGAAGTATTGATAGAATTTCTCATGATGTCAAAAATCTCAAGATGATAATTGTTGTGCCTAAGGTTGATGAATCAATTAAGGCTCTTTATGTTTCTATGGATGAAAGTAAAAAAAGAACCGCTATGCTTAGATCTAGAAGAGAATTTTTAGAAAAAGTATTTTCAAGTGATTGCTTTCATAAAAGTGATGAAGATCTTAAAATGATTGGTGTTTCTTCTATTGATTCTTTGTTAGTAAAATTAAGATTGATAATAAAGGGAATGAATAAGAGTCTAATTTAGCTAGAAGGCATCCCGATAATTTGGAGGGTGAAATTATTGTTGAGAAAATTGATAAAAGTGGGTTTGAAGAGGTCAAAACTTTAACTAGTGATGCGCCCACTCTTTTGGATTACAAAGACTTTAATTATGATAGTTGCTCTTTGATTGATTGTATTTCTTTGTTGCAATCCATGATAAATTCACCCCATGCTTATGAACAAAATAAATCTTTTACTAAACATATATTTTGATGCTATGATGAAAGCTTTAGAAGAAAAGTTGGAATTAGAGGTTTCAATTCCTAGAAAATTACATGATGAATGGGAACCTACTATCAAAGTCAAGATCAAAAATTATGAGTGTTTTGCTTTATGTAGCTTGGGTGCTAGTGTTTCTACAATTCCGAAATCTTTATGTGATGTGCTTGGTCTTACCGATATTGAAGAGTGTTCTCTAGATTTGCACTTGGCGGATTCTACTATTAAAAAACCTATGGGATGAATTAATGATGTTCTTGTTTTTGCAAATAGAAATTATGTGCCCACTGATTTTATTGTTCTTGATATTGATTGCAATCCGTCTTGTCCAATTATTCTTGGTAGACCGTTTTTACGTACTATTGGTGTCGTGATTGATATGAAAGAAGGCAATATTAAATTTCAATTTCCACTAAAGAAGGGTATGGAACACTTCCCTAGAACTAGAATTAATCCACCATATGACTCAATTATGAGGGCATTGTATGGATCTAGAACTAAAGATGACAATACTTAGATTCTTCGCATTATGCCTAGCTAGGGGCGTAAAACGATAGCGCTCGTTGGGAGGCAACCCAACTTGTATCTTTTTGCTTTTTGGTTTTCTTACTATTTTCAATAAAATACCCAATTAGGCCACGGATTAGATGTGTTTTTGTGGTTTAAATTAGTGTTTGTGCCAAGCAAAGCCTTTGGGATGATTTGGGTGGTAGTTGATTTGATCTTGTTGAAAAACAGAAACTTTTGCGCTCAGCAAAACAATTTTCATAAATCACGGAAACGTTCTTTTGCTCTGAATTTTTTACAAAAGATTGATATACAACTTTCCTGCGTTGTCCTAATTTTTCATCATTTTTGGAGTTACAGAAGTATACGAAGTTCTCCGATTACTACAGACTATTCTGTTTTTTACAGATTCTGTTTTCGTTGTGTTATGTTCTTGTTTTGATGATTCTATGGTTTCCTTTGAAGAGTTTTTGCCATGGAAAAGTTAAAATACAGTAGATATAATAAAATAAAAAAATATGAATGGGTTTGCAACAGTACTTAAAGTAGTGATTTGCCTTCTTATACTAACGGATCTCACGAAGTTTTGTTGAGTTTTGTGTGATTGAGTTTTCAAGTTTTGGGTGAGATCGCGATGGATGAAGGAATAAGGATTAGCAAAAGGCTAAGGTTGGGGAAGCCCGAGGCACCCAAAGATAATATTCAAGAAGTATCAAGCAACTAAGCTTGGGGATGCCCCCGAGTGGCATCCCCTCTTTCTTCTAACGACCATTGGTATTTTACTTGAAACTATATTTTTATTCGACACATATCACGAGTTTTGCTTGGAGCATCTTGTATGATATGAGTCTTTGCTTGTTTTTCTTTTTAATTTTTAATAAGCATCCCTGCTGGACACACCTATTTTGGAGAGCCAAATTATGCTATGCTTGCTCCTATGCTTCACTTAAATTTTTAGAGCCTTGGAATTGCTCTAGTGCTTCGCTTATATCTTTTTGAGCACGGTATGCTTTGTTATCTTTGAAGAAATTATCTCATGCTTCACTTAGATTAATTTGAGAAAGAATATGATGCTCATGTTCTTCACTTATATTTGTTTGAGCTTATTAAAAGCAACATATGAAACTAGTTCCAAAGTGATAGATATCCAAGGTGGATATAATAAAAACTTTCATGAAATCATTGGAAAAAATAAAATTGATTCTTTGTAATAGTTTTCGGATATGATGATAGTGATATGTGAGCCATGTTAATGAGTAATTATGTTTTAGTAAGAATATTGATGTTAAGGTTTGCGATTCCTATGCAAGAACGAAAGTCAATAGTTATGCAATGAAATTACATCCTGCTTGTGTTGCATTATTCGGTGTTCGTTATGTTTAATGTTCCCTTATGATGGTTTTCATTCCTTGGTTGGTCGCTTCTCAATCTCTTGCTAGCCTCCACCTTGTACTAAGTAGGAATACTACTTGTGCATCCAAATCTTAAAACCCAAGTTATGCCAAATGAGTCCACCATACCTATCTATATGCGGTGTTTCCTTGCCGTTCTAAGAAAATTTGTATGTGCAACTCTAAATTTCAAAATAAATTTCTCTTTTGTGTGCCCGTACCGCTCATGAAGCGGCAAAGGGTGGCTAATATTTTTTATGCTAGATGTGTTATTCTCAAGATGAGTGTTTATTCACTTGTCATTTCATGAGAGTATGGCGGTAATAGGGATTCCCAGTCCCGAAATGAAAATTAAAATTTACTTTATGTTGTCATATAATAAATTCCTTGGAAAGTGTTGGTATGGAGGGCAACCGTGGATACGGTTAGCCGTGGCTTGTGAAAGTTTTGTGGAAAAAGGAATAAACTTTATTTTATGTTTGGGAACCGCCTATGATATATCTAGCATGGAAAGTGTTGGGAACTCTAAGTCATTCTCGTTGACGAGAAAAGCATGCCACCCAAAATAATTTTATCTCTCAATTTTTGCTTTGAGCTCTGGCACCTCTACAAATCCCTACTTCCCTCTGCGAAGGGCCTATCTTTTACTTAATGCAATTTTTATTTTTTGTGTCTCCATCTTCTCCTATAAAGCACCAACTACGGAACACTATTATCATCCTTGAGCATGGGATGTAGTTAATATTTGGATGTGTTGCATGAATGGATCAATGATTGAGCATGATGGGCTAGGGATAACTTGCTTTAGTATCGATATTTTGAAATACATGGTTGTTTGTTGATGTGCTTGAGTATTAAAGTCCTCATGTCAAAACTGGACTATTTCTTTGAACCATATAAAAGTCCAATTGTCCATGCTATAAAGGAAAGAATATGTGATGAACATGTTAGGCAGCATTTCACATCAAAAATTCTGTTTTTATAATTTACCTACTCGAGGACGAGCAGGAATTAAGCTTGGGGATGCTGATACGTCTCCAACGTATCTATAATTTTCTATTGTTCCATGTTGTTATATTATCATTCTTGGATGTTTTACAATCATTTGATATCATTTTTTGGGACTAACCTGTTAACATAGTGCCAAGTGCCAGTTGCTGTTTTCTGCTTGTTTTTTACATCGCAGAAAATCAATATCAAACGGAGTCCAAATGCAGCAAAACTTTTTGTGGATTTTTTGGGACCAGAAGACACCAGATGGGCCAGAGAAGCACCCGGGGGTGCCCGAGGGGGGCACAACCCACCAGGGAGCGCCTGGGACCCCAGGCGCGCCAAGGTGGGTTGTGCCCACCTCGGTGGCCTCCCACACCGCCTCTTCGCTCTATAAATACCTCCTTGCCCAAGAAACCCTAGGGGAGTCCACAAAATTTTATTCCAGCCGTCGCAAGTTCCAGAACCACGAGATCCGATCTAGATCCCTATTCCAGCACTCCGCCGGAGGGGAACACGATCACGGAGGGGTTCATCATCCTCACTGGTGCCTCTCCGATGATGCGTGAGTAGTTCAACTCAGACATATGGGTCTGTAGGTAGTAGCTAGATGGCTTTTTCTCTCTTTGTATCTCAATACAACGGTCTCTTGGAGATATATTTGATGTAATGACTCTTTGCGGTGTGTTTGTTGGGATCCGATGGATTGTGAGTTTATGATCATATTTTCCTTGATTTAATATCCAATCTTGATTGTTATAGCCTTGTATTTTTTTCTCCGATATTTGGGTTTTGTTTGGCCAACTTTATTTATTTATCTTGCAATGTGAAGAGGTGCTTTGTAATGGGTTCAATCTTGCGGTGTCCTTTCCCAATGACATAAGGGGCAGCAAGGCACGCATGTATCATTGCTCTTAAGGATAAAAAGATGGGGTCCATTAGTACATGAATAGATCATGTCTACATCATGTCATCGTCCTTATTGCATTACTCTGTTTTTCCATGAACTTAATACACTGTGGGCCGGATGACCAAGAGTCGTCGCGGCAAGCTCTACATCAATGATGCAGGCTGGGGCCCCGAGGCCGACTCAATTGACTACGGGTACCGGGTCCCCTTCGGCGGAATCCACGTCTTCATCGGCAAGATCGGTGAACCGGGCCTTGAGCCGGACATCTGCACCGACATCATCGAGACGGCTCAGCGTGCACGACCCGCCTAGGTTTAGCCTGCCATGAAGCACACGTTTGTTGGTTTCATCCATGGGGCGGAAGGCAAGGAAGGATCTGTGTCTGGCGGTGAGACGGCCATCTACTCTGATGGTGAGTCGTCCACAGGCGAGACTAATTCATTGTATCAACTGCAAGACGGCCGGCTTGGGGGCTATACCGATGGCGACAGTATTCTAGACCCCTATGAGCCGCCAAACAGGGTCGCGATCTTCATGGCCGGTACACAGCCGGCGCTTGGTTCAACAACCGCCGCGGCTATGACCTCCAGTTCAACGACTGTGGCGGCGGCTGGTGCTAGCGGCTCTGCGCGCCCGCCGGCTCAAGTTCTCACAGAATTATTGGAGGCTCTGGCGACCTTGATGGGGGTGGAGGTAACCCCGGATACTCAAGAATAGCACAAGGTGGATGTGGCAAGGCTACATGATGAGATAGCTCAAGCCAAGGAAGAACTGGCGGCAGAGAACGCTAGGATGGCTATGGAGCGGGCCACTTTGGATGCCCAGGCCCAACGGATTAAGGCAGAGTCCTTCCAGCTCACATTGGATCAGAACGCTTCCAAGGAGATCATGAGGAGGAGGCACCAGAGTCGCCTACCTCCGGTTTATGATGCAAGGAACTTCTTCAACACGCCTGGAGCAGGGACCAGTGACCCGTCGGTGGTGAACCGGGCAGCTAAGGCGCCTGGGACCGGAGCGCCAGTTCAACCGCGTGTGATATATCTGCCCCGCTTGAATAATACTCCGCCCCGGCACGTTCCGACACCGTCGGGTCATTATTCTAACCCTTTGGATAATATGATTGCTGCGGCGACGCGATTGGCGGCTCTGCCAGTCGAAGGCGAGTCTCCAACGGCGATAGAGACACGGAGGGCTAGAGAACTTCTTCAGACAATTGTGGCTCAACAGGCGCGCCCTGGTGGGTTGTGCCCCCCTCGGGGCACCCCCCCAGGTCCTGCTCTAGCCCATCTTGGGTGTTCTGGTCCATAAAAAATCTCCAGCAAGTTTCACGTTGTTTGGACTTTGTTTGATATTGATTTCCTGCGATGTAAAATACAAGCAAAAAACATCAACTGACACTGGGCACTGGGTCAATAGGTTAGTCCCAAAAAATGATATAAAGTTGCTATAAATGATTGTAAAACATCAAAGAATGATAAAATAACAGCATGAATACTTCATAAATTATAGATACGTTGGAGACGTATCAGGTCTCGGCGGCGAGGATGAGCTCCAAAAAAGTCCAGGAGGCATGCTCATCAACATCCATCCCCGACCGCCTGCTGGTTGGCCCGGTGGGCGCGCACAGCCGCATCCGCCGACTCCTGTGTCTCGGGAAAAACCGTTGGCGACGGAACAAGGAAAGTTAGCCAAACAAGCAAAAGTTCTCAAAGGGGAAGAGAAAAAGTACTTATGGACGGAGGCCTCATCGAGATGCTGCACCTCGGCCAGCATCCCGTTCTCCCGCAAGGCCCACGCGCGACCACGGCTCTCGAGGTCCCACTCAAGGTGAGTGCTCTTCTCGGTGGACGTCTTTAGCTCCGCGTCCTTCGCAGCGACCGTTCCCCCATACTCCTCCGCCAACCGGCTCAGCTCCGCCTGGTGGGTGTCCGACGCCTTGGCCGCCTCCGCCACCAGCCGGTCCACCTCGGCCTGGAGTCGGTCACGGTCAGCGGCAGCCACGTCACGCTGCTGGCCGAACTCGTCCAGCCGGGTCTGGAGCCCCGACACCTTGGCCACGGTGGCTGCACAAAGAAGTTATAAGTCAAATACCAGAGCAAAGAAAGAAGAAGCTATTAAGATTCGACCCGGCTGCTCCGCAACTGGCCTGAAACTCAGGGGCTACGCTAAGTGGGTGCGCTACCGCGCCCCCACTGGAAGCACGTGAGCTGTACCTTGGGACTGGCGTAGCTCCCCATCCTTGGCAGCGAGCTGGGCAGTCACCCCGTGGTACCGGCCCAAGAGCAGGTTGTACGCATCCGCCCGCAGGTCATACAAGTGTTGCACGAGGACGAAGGTTCAAGAAAGAGAAAAGATGCCGGTAAAGACCCGACCCTGCTGTTGTGCAGCCGGCCTGGGCCTCGGGAGCTACACCCAGTGGGTGCGCTGTCGCGCCCCCACCAGAGAACGACTGAACCGAACAACGAAGCTACAGAAGCAGCAATATTTACTGCGATCGCCTACTCTAGGTTCCGCACCTGCTCCTACTCTCGGACGAAAGCCTGCAGACGGCCGTCCCGCCCGCGGAGGTACTGGCACAAAGCAGCAGCCACCACATCCTCTCAAGTGTGCGGCCCGAACATGATCTCGCCTGTTCCCGTGCTGGGCCAGGTCTGTTGTGCCGGTGTTTGGGTCGCAGAGCCGGCGATGGACCCGCTCACCGCCGACGATCACATATGGTTCTCGAGGGCCCACGGCTAGGCGACCACCATGGCGCCAGAATCCTGGTCACGGCACCAGGGGCCCTCGTCGTCTGCGCCTCGCCGGCCAATGCGGCGTCCGACCCATAGTTCTCTCCTCCGAGCTCGCCCACGCCGGCCGGGTTAGCCTGGGGCGGCGGGTCCACGAGAATATCCTCGTCGACCTTGGACTTACCGTCAGTCAGCTCCGCCTGCTCGGCCCGCTCACGCTCCTCCGCCGTCCGAGGCTCGAGGGCCATAACGTCCAACGTCGGGTTCCTCTCCCATGCCGGCCAAGCCGGCTCCGCGGCGGTCCACCCCTGCGCCTGGGTAGCTCTTTCCCATGCCTGGGACGAGGCCTCCACGGCCCTCCTCGCTTGCTCCGCCGCCTCCTTCTCCACCAGCTCCTGGTCCAGCCATGCGGCTCGCTCCGCAGCGTTCGGTTTGAGGCCGGTTTGCCGAGCCATGGGGTCCTCCTGCGCGGTTCGGTCCGGCTCGCGCTCTATGGCGCTGCTCTGGGTCCTCCGCCAGACGGTTTCCTCCCCAAACGCGGCTGCCATCGCCACCAGTGCCAGGTCGAGGGAGGATCTTCACGGTGCGGAATGAATGTGAGAAAAGCACAGAGAAGTAGCAGGCAACGAGAAAGAGTCAAGTCCACTAACCCGATGACTGTGGGAATCGCGCGCCTTGGCCCCATCGAGGGGGGAGCAGGCGTGTCTTCTTCACGGCATTCTCCCCACGCGACGGCTGCATCGACGTCGGACGCTTCGCGACCGGCCGTGGCTCGACCAGCTCCTTCCCGTGAGGCTGGCGATCGGTTGCCAGCTGGCGGGATGGCCCGGTTTCGGCTATCTTCCGCAACCGCCTTGGGGGGGACGACGCTGGCATCCCCTCCTGACGGAGGCACTGCATCGTGGCCGCCAGTCAAGTCCTCATCGTCACCATCCGGCCAGTCGCGCAGGAGATCTGGAGGTGGAGACTTACCCGCATGACGTGCCCCGTCGTCTTTGGTTCCGGCTACACGCGCCCTGGCTGCCCCCTCGGCTTCAACACCGGCCCCATTTTCGTCCGAGTCGGGCAGGTCGTCCAGCAGGACCAGCTGACTCGGCCTATCGCGGGCTTGCTGGCTCGCAAACAACTGCAGCTCTCCCGTCGCGTTAGGGCGCAGGAACAACGTAGAAGTGGCAAAGAACCAGGGACTCACCACCGATGCCGAGTTCCGCCGGTCATAGGGTGCCTTCTCAAAGCGCCATGTCGCCCCATTCAGCCCGGCCTTGGAAATATTGTTGACCCGCTCGGCGAATTGGTCCGAGTTCAGCTCCCGGGTCGACATCCGGCAGGGGTCACGCCGACCGCTCATCTCGCCTATCTTGTGCACCCAGCACTGCACCGGCAGCACCTGATGCGCGATGAAGATCGCGATGAGATCTGTCCCCATCATCACCTTGATCCGGCTTCCGATGTTCACCATCTCCTGTGGCAGGTTCCGGGGCTGGTAGCCCCAATTCAGCTGGGCGTGCGGCAACTCATTTACAAACGGCGGCAGATTTATGAGATCCACCGCCGGGTTGACGTTGCGCACGTAGAAGAAAGACTTCTGCCACTTCTTGGCTGAGTCCTCGAGGGGCATCATGGGGAACGACCCGTGCTATCGGCCGGTGATACAGATGCCCCGCAATCGGACATGGTGCCAGCTGTCACCCCTCGCTGGTTGAGGAAGAAAAGATTCCCCCACAAGTTCGTGTTCAGCATCACGCCGAGGAAGCCCTCGCAGAGCGTGACGAAGTCGGCGAGCTGCACCACGGTGTTGGCACCCAAGTGATGTGGCTGCAGCCCGAAGACCTCAAGGAAGAAGAGACTTGCGGGGAGGACGAACCAGCGTGCGAAGTGGGCATAGAACACCACATGCTCGCCCTCCCGTGGCTCTGATATCCTCTCCGCGCCAGGCGCACACGCTGAGACCGCCTCCGCCGGTGGCAGCCACTTGGTGTCGCGGTGGTACTGGATGTCGCCCTCACCTATTTCAGAGCCCTCCCAAGAGCCCTCTGGCCCCGCCATCGATGGAGCTCTCCGAGGGTGCGAGCGCGGTGACGAAGCAGAAGGAGGAAGGAACCGCGCGTGCGGTAGTCGGCGAGCGTTGCGGGCTGTCGCTCGGACTGCGAGAAAGCGTCGCAGCAAGGCTCCATCTGAGCTCTGTGGAGAAGAAGGAAGAATAAGAAGGCGAGCGGAAAGCGGGGGCACGTGCGTGGGCGTTTCTGCCACACCTCCCCTTCCTCATTTATACCCGCAGGAGATCGTGGGGGAGTGGGATCGTATGCGCCCACTATCCCCACTCCCCCGCATTAAGTGGGCATGTTACCCACAAGCATTAACTGCATCGGGGAGCGCAACCGTCCCGTGCAGCACCAATGAATCCCGCGTGCACGGGACGAGGGCGCTACTTGGTGGGACCTATCCTGCTGCCCGTCCCATCGCGCGCGTGGCCTGGTAGGGCCACCCCCGTCGCAGGACTGCACATGGCGGCCCTCCGGCCCGCGGTAGGCACGAATCGAGAGACAGCCCGGCGGACATTTCCGTTTCCTGTCCTGCCGAGTTCCGCGATCCGGCTTCCACAAGCCGGCATCCAGTCGGTGTTGTTGGCATCCACGACTTCGAAACCAGCATCCGGGTGGCCCGCGCCGTCCGGCCTGGTGTTTCTACTTCAGCAACAAATCCTCGGCCTCGGGGTAAGCTGCGAAGGCCCTCCTGCTCCAGGCCGGCGGGCCTACACAGCTTCGGGGACTACTGTCGGGGGGATGACCCCCGGGTAGGCAGCGGAACCCGAATCCCTTTTTAAAACATCAGGGCGGGAGGCGCCCCTCAACCCGGCAGATCGACGGTCGGCTCCCCAGCGCGATCCGACTAGACGTAGCATCCCGGCCGGCCGGCTAGCCGCGGGTCAGCGGCCGTCCCATCCGGATATACGACGAGACAACTCCCCAAGTCTAGGCAGGCGTGGCAACAGTGCACCACCTACCTGCGCTGACCAAAGCGAGCATGGCTACAACATCCCCCGTGCCGCTGACCGAGGCGGACAGCGACCGGGCGACCCGGCACTGTAGCCGTGCAGTGCCAACCACTCCTTGACACCAGACAAGACGGGTCACAATGCCGTGTAGCCAGCGGGCCCATGCCCGGCGGGTCCTATGGCTGGCCCCGACACAATGATACCAGGGCCCTGCGCCCATGTAACATTACCATTATAACCCCGGGGGGCGCCTATAAGACCCCCCGGTGCCCATCCATGCAAGGGGTCAGCTCTTAGATCACCCACCCGAAAAACACACACACACGCCCGAGGCAAGGTAGAGGACCAGCTCCCTCTTCCTCCCCGCCCCAAACAGCTCCAGGAGCAACCTTGTAGCCCTTGTGCTCTCCATATTACATTCGGCACGACTAAGGATGTTACCTTTCTGGAGGGCCCCGAACCTGGGCACGCCTCGTGTCACACACTGTCGCGTGCCAACCTCGCCTCCGGAACCCACCGACGTCCTCATGCAGCCCCCCACTTTTAGCCATCCCATGGCATCTGCTGTGAGATCACCACGACAATATGTTTACTTTCTCTAACATGCATACGCAATGTAAATTGTGGTGAGAATATTATCATCAACTACATTATGGCAAGAATATTATCGTCATCAACTTGACGTACTGACTAAGGGTACACATATAGTACATCAAGAGTTCGAACAGCTCATTCTCTTACTTCAGATGTACTACCAAGCTCAAGCACATCAAAGAGAAAGTGGGTTCAACTGGTGAGTAGGAGAACTCTTTTCAAAAATACATCCTTAATTTATAAGACTGCATTTGTTCACCCTACCACTGTATAATGCGGCAGATGCATCTACATTTTGGAATTCTTCCATATGTTGTAACTTGTATATATTTTTCTGTAGGAAAAGTTAGGATTCTCAAATGATGGCCTTACTGCAAGTCCAGGGGCTCATAAACAACAATCTAAAGCAGTCATCAATTCTGTGGCAGTACAGTAGGAAGAACCAAAAGCCATCAAGCGTGCCCTGGCAAACCAGCATGACAACCTTGATGCTATGAAGAAGGTCCTAACATGGTAGCACCTAGAACTTGAAGTTATCAAGAAGGCCCTGCCATGACAGCAGCAAGAACATGAACCAGTGAAGCATCTCCTATCAGATGCGTAGCATGAACTTGAATCTGTGAAGATTATCCTTGGAGCAGCAAAAAGTAGTTGAAGATGTCAACAAGGCCCTGCCAGAGCAGCAAGATGAAATTGAAGATCTGAAATTGGGCCTGTTAGATCTGCTTAACCATCTTGGATCTATCAACACTGCCCTTGTAGAGTAGCAGGAAGAACTTGAAGTCGTCAAGAATCTGAAGGAAGAGAGAACTTTGGTTGTCGAAAAGAGGCTTGATGATCTTGATTGAATGCTTAAGTTCATTGCCAAAACCGCGTCGCCACAATCCATGTCTACATCTGAAGAAACACCCATATCATAATGGTGCATTGTTTGATGGTCATGAAACTTAGTCATGTGTCTAATTTTATACTATGCTTTTATTCCATGGTTGGTTGTTGTAATGTCATAGACAGACTGTTAGACAATTGTCAAGTTTTATGTTTAATAAAAGCAGTGAGAGTTGAATTTACATTAAAATTCAAATTTTTCACAAATTCATATTAAAAAATTAAAAAATTATTTTTTTGTATCAAATATGCCCATCAATTGCAATCCAAAACAAATTAACCATGCCTACAAACTATGACGGTTATGCATGTTGTCACCAGCGTATGAACCCACATGTAAGAAGCCACATCACCCAGGTATGGATCCACTTGCCAACATCCACATCAGCACCTCGTTGGCCCACATATCAGAATCATTGACCAGTCAAATGAAAACGTGGTAACTATTGGTGATGGTCACTGTCACAGAAAAAAGATGTCTGGTTCCACATGTAAGTAGCCAGTTCAGCATCTTTTGGGCCCATATGGAAGCATCATTGGCCGGTCCAAATTGATAACCAACTTATTACTGACGGGAACCGCCTGCGATAAAACCTGCATCGGACCCACATGGAAGCTGCCACGTCACCAACAGTTGGGCCCATCTGTCACAATGTTTGATTGGTCAAACTTGTGAACCAATTATCATCACCAAAATTTATCTTAGGTGAAAATTGGCCTATCATAGGTGAAAGTCTGGCCAGCCACCGGAAATGACGATGGTCACATAATGTTGGTGACTGGTTGTCGTGTGCATCTTTGTTAGAAGATGGTTGATACCTCCTTTTATTGATCCGGTATTGAATCAGAAAAGAGTATCCCGCACCTATTTCCCAGAGGTGACCCTGGGTTATTGAACCCAGGAGAGGAAGATTCCCTTAAAGCGATGGTCCCTAGCAAGATTTTGTCAAAGTGTCAAATCCAGCTTTTGACCAGACAGCAAGCAAATAGTGATTCGGACACTTATACTAAAAAGAGGTACGAGTATGAGGTTTTATGCTTACAACCTCATATTTGCGCTAGGATCAAATAGGATATTGATTTGTGCGATGGAAGTCACGCATCGAGATGTGCTTGTTATGGATCGAAGTGGCGGATGTGTCCAAATAACATCTTGACCGGCACGAGTCCCGCATCAAGAATCAGTTGTCCTACCATAGGCCCTATCCGTCGCGCGGGTTGCCTCGATAACTAAGATAATGAAATCAGACAAGAACTTTGGGCGTTTAATGACTACACTTCATTAATCCCCAAGGATATGATCCATGTTACCCTACTGAACCTTACTGTCACCGGTGTTTGGTATAAAACTTCATGGTCTCCTTGCCCCTAGCCTTACCGGTGCTCGATCTCCATGATCTTGGTACCTATAGGGATGAAGATCGCAGACAATACAAGAGACATCTTCATGAAACAATTTTATTTCACACATACGGGACATTATGTCAAAGTCTTCCATTGATCCCCTCAACAAATACCTTGGTTTGCAAGGCTCATGCCTCACCCAATACCTTACCGAACTACTCACACATGAAGATCAGATAGCGGGAAGAAAACATTTAAGAACACATATTGAGATTGATTGATTGCAATATGTCTTACAATGGATGCCTTGTGCGATCCACGGTTACAAGTATGAACTAGATGAGAAAGCACTATGGTGGTGGTGGAGATGGAAGCGGCTAGGGTTTGTGGATGAAGATGATGATGATGATGACGTTTTGGCTTCTGTGGTCGTTGTTCTATTGATAGTTCGACGGGGTCCTTTAATAAAAGTTGTTCAGGTGGACAATCTGCCTCGAACGGACGCTCATATGGGTGCGTGCGCCCATATGAAACGTTGTCTTTTGTGCTATCTTCGCGCAAACGCCTCCTATTGATTCCTTCTTCCTCCATTTTCCTTCCATTCCATTTCCACACGTGATTTCTTCCTTTTTAGCCCATTTCATGTGGAAACATATCAAGGAGAGGATTTGTGGAATATTTTGCATTCATTAGTCATTAATGGCAATATCGGAGCAAATATCCCTTTTTAAATGAAATATCTCGGTTTAAATAAAGGTGAAATGAGTGTAAAAATATCACTCATCAACTCCCCCAAGCTTAAACTTGATTGTCCTCAACAACATAGAGAGAAATGTGAATGATAAGTAACTCAGATGTTTAAACCAAAATAAAGAGAAGATTTTGGTTCAGTTATGATCCGTACGCCTAGATAGCCCTCCGCTTCTTGACCTGAAAACTTAGCATAGTTGTAGCGGTAGCATGGTAATAGTGCAGGTGTTTGTGAAGCAAAGATAATCATAACAAAGCTCTTGGTCTTCTACATCAAACAACTTTGCAACACCCTATTCTATTTATCTAGACAATACTTGCTCCCCGGGAATGCACAAAAGAGTTTTCTTTCGATAGAGCCATTAAAACATAAGTTAGGGAGTGAAATGCATGTAGTAAAATATGATGCTCTAGTGCTCATAAGCACACCCACAATTATTTCCTCCTCGAGGCTCTCAAGCACTTTGTTTCAATCATTGTTTGTTGCAACTTTGATTGTCACGTGAAGGGATTATGCCAACTAATTTATCATGCATAGGTTTTCGTTGTGGCTTAATGTTTGGGAATTTTGGACCTTTCATATATGTCTCTTTGGAGCTCTTTTGATCAGTAATCTTTATTTACCACATACACACCATTTCAAGAGAAAGCGAAATAACAAACTCATAGCCGAAATCCAAGCTATCGCTCTTGGTGGATCGTTCATTTGCCAGTGGATTCCTCAGCATAACATCAAGAAAGGTGACGAAGCCACATTTACACATGTACACATGCATAGAGTAGCGGGCCATGGCGCCAGCAAGGAACTGAAGCACCATGTAAGAGATACAACACATATATTTGGCATAATCTCGTTCACCCTTCAACTAAGTTCCTGTGGAAAATTTAATCCACAAGTGCTATCAAGTCTATTGAAATTAACAACATGGGGTTGAGCATTTCAAACATCACCTCCACTACAATTTATCTCAACTTCCAAGTCTTGGAAGACTTCTTCTTGTGCATAGTTATTCTTGGTTAATATCATTTATTTTAAAAACAGTCCCACAACAAATCTTGGTTGTCTAAACTAAACAGAACAGAGGCTACAAAATTATTTGAGCTACTAGAACAAAACCTTTGTCTTAATTATCAAGGCTTACTCCCATCTGTACATATCACACATAGTACTACTACATCTACTCTAAGAATTTCAAGTTCAAAAGACAATGGTCATAGGACATACCTCCACGGTTGCGAATTTACACTCTTCTCTTCCTTACTCTATTTTTTGGGTTTTGGGTTTTTGAAAACTAACTTGCACCCAAATAAACACAAAAGTACAAGAAAAATAAGAGCAAAGTGTTGGAACAAACCAACATGAGTGTTTTGAAGCTCCACAAGTTTAAGTACAACCTCATTACGAATTATTCAAATACCGCCACATCTTGATGTAGAAGTGATGATAACCTTCCCCAAGCTTAGGCTTTTGCAAGCCCAAGCCGGTGAGATCACTGCGGCGGTTGGTCAGGAGCCCATCCTTGGCTCCAGTTGGAGATGTTCATGTTCATGTAGGTGGACGTGCCTGGAAGAGACTCGGGGAGGTTGCTCATATCTTGGATAGAGCCCTGCAGGCCGTTGAGGTCCGCATAGGTGGTGTACTTTCCTTGTTGTGGCTGCTCCTCTTCTTCGTCGGTAGCGAGGTCTTCTTCATCTACTTGTTCTGGCTCTAGGCCTTCTTGGTCAAAAGCTGCATCTCCTTCCTATGCAATATAATGCAATTGTCCATGCTCGATGGAGAAATGGTTAGGTATAGGAGTAGGCAACAAGTGTGCCACTCCAGGAATTCTAATGCAATGATAACCATTATGAACTACTACCATTCCAGCGTTGGTATCAATGATAACCATTATGAACTACTACCATTATTAACAAGGGTGTTACCGAGAATGGAGTGAAGGTGATTGTAGTTGAGATCAATGGAGTTGGCCAACATGGTTATCACTCCTCCACACATGATATCTCCTTGTGTCTGATTTGCTTGATGCGCGAGGTGTAGCAAAAGTATTGCCCCTAGGTTGGCCGAATAACCGACGTCAAGGTTTGTTGCTTTTCCGATAACTAGCATGTTCTCATCATTCACCTTAGAAACTTCTCCTCGTGCCTAGCTTGGCGAGTGTGGTTGCATAGATCTGTGAAGATGATCCCTGAGTGAAAACTTGTTGTGGCGGTGCAATGGAGAAACTTGAAGCACCGCGTATGCGAGAAGACCTCCGTGTAAACATCCACAAAACAATTTTTTAGTCCATTGCAATTAAACATTATTGATCCTACGGTAGTCATAACATCATACTCCTCTAAAAACATCAACGAATCCAAGCTAAACTCAAATTTGGATTAAAAATATGCATCTCCTAGTCATGGCAATGCTAGGCATGTAGAACATGGATTCACGAAAAATAACTTGGGGATCGGATGAGAAACATACCGTAGATCGATCACCAGGAAGGATTTGAATTGAAATCAAGCGAGTAGAGAGATTGGGCGAAGTTTTGCTAGGGTTTGGAGAGGTTTGGGGGAAGAAGAAGAAATGAGAGAGATGGGGGAGATTTACCTTCTTCCTCGGGCATATTGGGGCCGCCAGGGTTCGAAACGACCGCTCATACGGGTGCAAGCATCCGCACGGGACACCGTCATTCTCCCTGATGACTTACCTTCATCTGTGCACGGCCGAAACGACCGCTGAAACGGGCGGCCGCGTTCATTTGGAATGTCATCGTTCATTTTGTTCTTTTTCTTCTTCTAGTCGAAGATGTCACACGACCTCGGACGGGCGCGTGCACCCGTTTGGAACGCCGTCAAACGCTCTAGAATTTTTCTTTATTTCTGCAAACAAATGAAACGACCACTGAAACAAGCGCTCGTGCCTATTTAAAACATCGTCGATCATTCTATTGTCTCTGGTTGTTTTGCGTTGTAACCTCCAGCATGCCATACAACCACCTGGGGTCGTTTTAAAGGCCGCCTTTTGATCTGTTTCTTCCAAAACTTCTCTTTTTTCCTGCTTTCCTGTGGGGTTAGTTCCAAAACAATACATAGACATATTTCTAGGCATCCAGACATTGATACAACACATAATTAAACATGCAAACTCCAAAGTCTTCATTAGAACAACTCTTCCAAACTTACTTCTTCATAAAGAACTCCAATCGCTCTTTTATTGAAACAAAAATAAAAACTTACTTATCTACTTTATTCGTGTGGGTTGCCTCCTATGAAGGGCTTGTTTTCGGTCAGTTATGTCAACCGTAGAGGTGATCAAGGTGGTGCAAACACACCAAGACCATAGCTTCTCGCATTCACGATGATGTGTTCTCCTGCATAGTTCTTCATTTTCATTTTTCCTGGGAAAATGTCTCACAAACGGATCTTTAGCGGGTAAATCAAATCTCACATTCCCCTCAAACACGTTTATCACAGCTTTAATAATCCTTAGAAAAGGTCTACCAAGAATTATAGGAGAAATTGGTTCCTCAGGCATATCTACCATAACAAGATCAGTCATGACAAGGCAATCATTAATTTGAACTATAACACCATGCTTAATGCCTAGTGCCTGAGTAAAAGTAGAGTTAGTCATATTCAATATAATCTTGGTATTAGCATAACGGCCAAGATTGATACTATCATAGACAGATATGGGGATAGTGGAAACACTTGGCCCTAGATCACATAAAGCGCTGAATATATTCAATCCTATCTCAATCTCTATTGTAGGTTCAAAAGCATCTTCCTGCTTAGCTCGTAACTTACTGTAAAGCTTTTTCCTTTCATCATAATGCTCACGTGCCTTGGCTGCAACTTGTTCAACAAAGAAATTATATGCTTCGTTATTTGTTACCTTCTATAGTGGATACTTCATGGATATCATCTTTACAAAATCTGCAACAGTATAATTGTACTCTGGCACATGGCTTGTGTCAATTACCTCGGCCTTCTCCTTGTTGTTCCCTTCCATTTTAACTTCTTCAACCGGGTTAGGCTCCGTTTACCTACAAACTTAGCCAAAATTAGTGTTTAGCTCTCTGCTATTTTTTCCACTTGTCCTTCCATATTCTTGGATCGTCCTTCAATTATCTACACATCATTTCTTAGTCCAACAACCTTACTTGTCAATTGACCAAGTAAGTTATCATGATTCTTCAAGATATTCTTCAAGTTTTCATTCTGCTCAGTCTGGCTAGCAATAAAACTTTTAAGAGTTTCTTCAAGAGTATTTCTATTGCTACCATTAGTTCCATTAAAATTGTTGGATGCTCCTCCATTACTAGGATAAGGAAGTCTATGATCATATCCATTATTTTTCCAATTAGGATTGTAGATATTACGAGCAATAAAATTTGCATCACTAGTTTCTTCATCAGTGATGGCATTCACGTTTACCTCTTCTTTACCTTTCATCACGGAGCTAAGTTCCACAAGCTTGGTTGTCAACCCCGTGTTATTTTATTCTATGGCATTCACTCTTTTGGTTGTGGTTCTCTCAACATGCCATTGGGCGTGGTTCTCTTGCATATCATCTAGTAGCTTCTTGACATCTTCTATGGGATTTCCCATGATTGTTCCTCCTACAGCTGTATCAAGCATAGTTTTTGACACATAATTTAAGCCATTATAAAACATATGAAGGATTAACCATTCCTGCATTCCATGATTGGGACAGTTTCTTATAGCTTCCTTCATTCTATCCCATGCACGCGCTAGTGGCTGACATTCCTCTTGCTTGAAAACTGTAATCTAAGAACGTAATTGCATAATCTTTGCAGGTGGACAAAACTTAGATAAAAATTTACTGCAACAATCAGCCGAAGAAGAATACTGCCTTTAGGTAGAGCAAGAACCCATTCCTTAGCTTTACCTCTCAGAGCGAAAGGAAATAGATGCAATTTTAGAGTGTCAGGATCATAATCCTTTATACGTGTCATGTTGCACAATTCAGTGAAATTGTGTAGGTGCATACCGGCATCCTCAAAAGCAGAACCTCCAAACTGCTCATGTTGAACCATGGAAACTAAGTTTGTTTTAATCTCATACTTAGCGGATGCTACCTCAGGTTGTGCTATAGGTTCACGCAGGAAGTTGTTGCTGGGAGTAGCAAAACTCCCAAGATTACGAGCCATAGTAATCCTTTTTTCCAGCTAACAAGACTTGCAACAAAAATAAAACTTAAACTTGAAACAGAAAATTAAAGACAAAAACTGAAAACTAACTTTAACAAAAACTCTAAACACAAAGACTAGGAATACTAAACTCCTCCCCTGCAACGATGCCAGAAAAAGGGTTTGAAATCTCCTTTTATTGATCCGGTATTGAATCAGAAAAGAGTATCCCGTACCTATTTCCCGAGAGGTGACCCTGGGTTATCGAACCCACGAGAGGAAGATTCCATTGAAAAAATGGTCTCTAGCAAGTTTTTGTCAAAGTGTCAAATCCAACTTTTGACTGGATCAACAAGCAAGTAGTGATTCAAACACTTATAATAAAAAGAGGTAGGGGTATGAGGTCTTATGCTTACAACCTTGTATTTGTGCTGGGATCAAATAGGATAATAATTTGTGCGCAAGAATTCACCCATCGAGATGTGCTTGTCACGGATCAAAGTGGGGGATGTGTCCAAATAACACCTTGATCGGCACGAGTCCTACATCAAGAACTAGTTTCCCTACCGCAGACCCTATCCGTCGCGCGGGGTTGCCTCGATAATTAAGATAATAAAATCAGACAAGAGCTTTGAGCGTTTAATGACTACACCTCATTTATCCCCAAGGATATGATCCATGTTACCCTACCGAACATTATTGCCACTGGTGTTCGGTATAACACTTCATGGTATCATTGTTCCTAGCCTTATCGGTGCTCCATATCCATGATCCTGGGTACCTACAGGGATGAAGACCGCGGACAAGACAAGAGACATCTTCACGGAACAATTTTATTTCACACATACGGGATGTTATGTCAAAGTCTTCCATTGATCCCCTCAACAAATACCTTTGTTTGCAAGGCTCATGCCTCAACCCATATCTTACCAAACTACTTGCACATGGAGATCAGATCGTGGGAAGAAAACATTGAACAACACATCTTCAGATTGATTTATTGCAATATGTCTTACAATGGATGCCTTGTGCGATGCACGATTACAAGTATGAACTAGATGAGAGAGCACTATCACTACAAAAAAATACACTTCCGTGATGATACATGTTTGTCACAGTAGGTCACGTTTTTTGTCATGCATGTACATCCATGACAAATTTATGACAGAATCAAGATAGTCATACCTGTGCTGTCGTTGAAGTGTTCCATGACATTACCAAAATTATCATCACGAAAGTGTCCACTTCCATGACGATAAATCACGCGTCACAGAAGTGCTTTCGTCAAGGGTGACCGACACGTGGCATCCACCGTAACGGGACGTCGTTAAGCTATCGGGTCGGGTTTTGGATCCGATGACCCGTTAACAGCCCCGACCAATGGGGATTTTCCACATGTAAAATCTTCATTGGCTGGAGGAGACACGTGTCAGGTCCGCGTTGGCACAGGTGTCACTCATCCAATGGGCGAGACGCTCCTATGATATGTTGACACGTGGACCGGCCCATCAAGTTTAAATGGGCCGACCCAACTAAAGGCCCACAAGATTTTGCGGACCATAATGGGCCGGCCCAGCTAAAGGCCCACGAGATTTTGCGGACCATAATGGGCTAGCCCAGCTAAAGGCCCACAAGATATTGCGGGCCATAATGGGCCGGCCCAGGTAAAGGCCCATAAGATTTTTGTGTGCCATAATGGGCCGGCCCAGGTAAAGGCCCACAAGATTCTTGCAGATCATAATGGGCCGGCCTAGCTAAAGGCCCACGAGATTTCGCCGACATTAATGGGCCGGCCCAGCTGTAGGCCCACAAGATTTTGAGGACCCTAGTAGGCCGGCCCATTAACCGGCTGCCATGTTTTGGGCCAAATGCCGGCCCATATTTGATCCGGTCCATTAATGGCCTGCCACGCTCCGGGCCTAATAGTGGCCCATATGAGATCCGACCCGTTAAAAGCCTACCACGTTCTGGGCCAAATTACGGCCCAGATCAGGTCCGGCCCTTTAAGAGGCTTTGGGCTCAATTATGGCCCATATCAGATTCGGCCCGTCAACTGGACACTATGCTTTTGGGCCCACTTGCTAAAGGCCCACTTAGTAATTCGGCCTGATATTAGTTTTGGCCTGTTAAAGGCCCGTTTAACATTTCGGCCCTATATTAATTTCGGCCTGTTAAAAGCGCGTCATATAGTTGGGCCTAACTACGGCCCGGTTTGCATTCGGCCTGCTCGCAGCCGATATCTGATTGGGCCAAACAAGGACCGAGACAATTTTGGCCTGTTAAAAGCCCGTGATTTGATTCGCACAATCATGGGCCGGGGTTCATTTCGGGCTGCTGCCGGCCCGTGAGCTGTTCGGCACGTTTCAGGCCCAACCTACATCGTGATTGCATGACGGCCCGATTATGTACCGTAATTTTACGGTTTGGCCGGTTTACTGCGAAGACAGGATATATATACAGTAAAATAACTGCAGCATCGTGAATAAGAAAAAACCTAGACTATACAATAAAGAAATTACGGCATATTACATCCACTGAGCATCAAAGTTCGCCACTATGATAATAAAGCACAAGCAGACAGCAGATTACATAAACTGGGCATCAAAGATCGCCACCAGTGCAAATAAACACGCCGACAAAATAATATACAAAACCGACAACACTTCAATAGAGTTCAAGAAAGGTTAGCCCTGCTGGGGAGCTGCAGCGCAAGCAGCTGAGCAAGATGATGAGACTGTGCTTGTTCAACACTTATATCTTCCTCACTCTGAAAGATAAACAAGCAGACAGATGATAGGTTTTGCACATAAAAGTATCAGTGCTGACAATTCATCACATTTCTTACTGACGAATAAAGTGACACAGTTTAAAATTGCATTAACACAATATGGTATTGTTCAGGTCAAGACATGGCAGGAAATGACATTGTGAAGGAGTGGGCAGCTTCACGACACCACTGGATTACAGATCAAGAACTCATAAGTATCAATGGTTAGTGTGATGTCAATTTATACCATTTCAGATTGGCAAATAAAGAGACGGTTTAAATAATAGTAGAATGATATGATATTGTTCATAGTTAAGACATTGCAGAATATGACATTGTGCTGTAGTGGGTAGGTTCACCACACCACTGGATTACGGATGAAGAACAAAAGCATACATGCAGTGCAAAAGAAGATCACTTGCTCTGTATAGTTTAATTTACATGGTATGAAGAAGGAACTTGGTTGTACAACTGAAAACTTAAATTGAGAAAGGACAAACTTTTGTTTATGAACTACATAATAAACTTTAAACAAGCAATTTGATGCAAACACCAAAAATAAACAGTTGTTGCAGTCATGCCTAACCAAATATAAACAACAAAGTTTGAAGGCTTGAGATGGACAAACTTACATTATTGGTGAAGACAGGCTCTATAAAGGCCTTGTCCATGCTGATGGGGGGGGCAATTCAAGAAGTTTACCACAGAATCTTCTTCAAAAGCATTGCCTTTATTCTACATTTTGTTAAGAGTAAATATAGATGTGATAATATACGAAAATATGGAGAATATTTAAGATAAGATGAAGAGTGATGCTACATAACCAAGTAGCTATAAATGTAAGTGCAGCGATACAGGCAAAAGGTACAGCCAAGAGCAATGCACAGCTAAACTTCTTCAGTACCAACCTTATGGTAAGAGTAAATATAGATCTGATGTGTAGAAAATGGAGGGCAAAGGAAAATAAGCTGCAGAGTGATGGTACATGAACAACTACCTGTCATTATAAGTACACTGATAACGGACAGCATGTACTTACAAGAACAATGCAGAGCTAAAAAAACATTGGCATTGGATATATTCTACACTAATGTAACCATTCATACAGATCAGATAATTTGGAGCGAACAATTGATAAGCAAGCTATCATGCATACTGCTATCACATAATGAACCAGGTATGTATGCAAGTACAGTGATATAGGACAACATGTACTAACAAGAGCAAAGCAGCGGGCAGCATATTTGCGATATCCTGTCGTTCTTGTCAAACCAGAATTCTTCTTCGAGCAGATTTCCTGCAAAGAAGATCCGTAAGGCACATGCGGAAAACTAGAAATTCAAATTGTCATGTGATTTCATAGACAGTACCTCATCCTGGGAACGAGACCAGTGCATAACATGGTATTTCCATTCAATGTCTTCTAAATTTAGCACAGGAGACTTCACCGGAAATTCGTTTATAGACTTGCCATCAAAGTGTGATTTCCTCAGGTAACACCGATACTGCTGCAATGCTTCCTTGAAAAGCACAAGCAAGCTTTGCTCGTCATGACTATCCATATTGACCCTCGCCTAGTTACAACAATGTAATGTAAATCATTGATGTGTTCAATCAGCAGAAAACAGGAAAATAATAACCATGAATAATAGCACTTACACGTAAGTTGGACAGGAAGATGTGAAAATGGTGTTTGTCTTCACAATAATCTTCCCATGATGGGAATATATGCACGTAGTCCCTAACAACATTGAAAGCATTGTCTTTTAAACTGGGAATAAATGGAATGGGGTTCCAATCTGCAGGAATTGGCCGTCTCTGCAGTTGGGATAGGTCTTCGGCCGGTGGACTTGCTGTACTTTTTGCTGGAGTGGGATTTTTGCGTGGTACAGCTAGTGCTATGGCAAATGAAATCGGTATACCTTTTGCTGGAGTGCAGGTCCTATGTGGTGGACTAGTGGTGTGGCCAGTGAAGTATGGGTACAGTCTGCTGGAGTCGGTCCTACGTTTTGTGTCACTGGTTGTACAGCCAATATAAGTGGGTGCTGTCTGATTTCTCCGGCACCACCAAGTTTTTCAAGGACTTTGCTGGTGCTCCTTCAGGTTCGGCAATCACCCTCTTCCTTTTTGATGTCTGATGCACAAGAACAGCATTTGAGTGGAAAAACATGGTATGATGACAGATGGAATATGTATTGATAATGGATGGGCATGGCATCTCGGCATATATGATGAGTAAACTAAGCAAATGGCGGTGCAACAAAGTAGAAGAAATGCAAGACAACATATGCAAGATACCCGCAATCAATAAAACATTGCCAAATTAGAACAGGCACCTTGATGGGTGAACAGGACAGGACATTTGCCTTTGACTCCTCGAGGTTAGAATAGTCATTAGGATCATATTCTGAACAAGAATCAACAGGTGGGGAGCGTATGAGTTTCATTGCATCCAGAATGGCACTCAATGCCTTGGTGCCAATTTTGTAAGTCATTGCAGTGTTTAGCTTCAAGAGTGGACTGCTGCTAGTGCGACACAAAGCAGCTACACAGATCATAGTGTAGATATAACGGGAAAACCTTAAGCATCAGAGTAAAATCAGCAAAGTGGAACTTGCTGGAATATACGTGCTAGTATTGCCGGTACGGCTAGAAAGGCTTCGGATACCAGCTCTCTTCAAGTGAAGGTGCGGTACTGTTAATATCAGTGTAACTCTCAAAGGCGACACAACTCCCCGCATTTCCTTGCTATTCTTATAGGATTCAAGTGGGCAGGCCACTACAAATCCTATTCCTATGTTTACAAGATCCTACGAATCAAAGAGGCTCAAAGTGTCCATCACAACCGACCGTATAGACCTCTACACTGCAAATGTCCCTGCTCATCTTCAGTACAAGGAACATACTGTACTACTATCATACTCCCTCCGTTCCAAAATATAAGTCTTGGTAGAGATTTCCACTATGGATCACATACAGATGTATCCAGATACATTTTAGAGTGTAGATTCACTCATTTTGCTCCATATGTAGTCCATGGTGGAATCTATACAAAGACTTGTATTTAGGAACGGAGAGAGTACATACTGAAGAAGAACGGAAGAGGAACATGGTAAACAAGAGCAAGTAGATTTTGGATAATAAAATGTTGGTTGCGCAGTGCCCACACATGATGAACCAGAGCGCATTAAGAATGCAACTCCCAGCTGTCTCTCGACCATTTCAGGCGGTTGGATGAAGATCCTACGTCTCCTAACCCTTCTTCTTCCTCGTCTCTGATTCTTCCCATACAGAACACCGCACGGGCCGCCGGCCGGACCACCGGCCCCCACCGCCTGTGTTCCTCCGCCACACCCACCCCCGCCCCAACCCCCACCCGCGTCGAGTTTTCTTCGTTCGGCGAGGCCCCACAACCACCCGAGCCCCTTCGATCGCACCGGCGAACTCCGGCGAGCTCTGAAAAAATCGACTGACCCAATTTTGAAATTTAGTCTACTGTGATTTAACTAGTGTGGAATATAAAAGGGGAAAACCATAAGCATTGGGAGTATAGTGTTGAGCGTGCCATGGCGGATCTGAAGGTGCAAATCGGACAAAGGAAACTTCGCAACCAAGATAAGAAATCAGAGTAAAGCAGTGGCGATCTATTTTCTTGCTGCGATAAATAAGTTGAGCAGATACGAAAGAGCACCGCCTCTGGTGCGGCGCCGTGTACACATCTGCTGAGAATTTGACGGTACTGCGTTAGCGATGGCTGTCGGTGGCGTGGAAGCAGATCTAGGAGGGTAGACGGTGGCGGCGGGGCGCGGTGGACGAGACGGTCGTAGGAGCGGCGCTGGCAAGGTGGACGACGGCGGGGATGAAGCGAGAGGACGGGATGCAAGGATCCCGGTCCGAAGCTGTGGATGAGAGAGGTCGATCTCTTGTAATGGACGGCGGCGTCGGGGTATCAGCTCCGGCATGGTGGAGGAGGACGGCGGTGGATGGGGTGGCGGACGGCGGCGGACAGAGGAGGGTGGGGTGGAGAGTATGTTTTGGCGCCCACGGAGTACGAATGGGGAAAAGGGAGGTAGAGAGGAAGGGGGAACCATGTATTCAGGGCGTGCTTGTCTCAAATGCGAGGGAATTTACAAACTTAGCCCCCGTTTCAAATTTCTACTGCATCACAGCAACATTAGTCGGTTGGGGATAGGACGGTAATCTTGCATACACCGAATATTTGCCGACGAGATTTTGTTTTTGGCGCCCACCGTGTATGAATATGAATCGGGGAGGGAGTCGATTTCGGCCGAGGACACACTGTGTTTTGGCGCCCACCGTGTATGAATCTGGGTGAGAGGCGGTTACGTCACGTTTGGGTGAAATTACAAACCTACCCCTATCAAAACATATGGAAATCCAGCAGATAGGCTTTGCGTGGCAGGGATAGGCAGTAGTGATTTCCATCTCGCAGATTTTGGTTTCGGGCGGTTACTGCGACTTTCCCCGCTTCGTTCAAATTTTGCAGACTGCACGTTTACCGTGCCAACTCAATTCGAATCCCGTTTGTATCCTATTTTTTTCGGGCGGGATCCATTTTCAATTGGAATTACATTCTATATACATCATATTTTATATATACTTTCAAAATCACAACACCATTTATACATAAATATGGTTTACAAATGGCATGATTCAGATTCATAAGGTTGTATCCATCAATTTGGATTTTCAAATATTTGAAACCACTTTATGTTGAAATCCAATGTATGCATTCCTCGCTAACTATCTCCAATTAATGTGTGTTTCATGCGGGTTTTTTACTTCTCAAACATGTATAATGTGTTTCACACACGCAACATATAGTGTAATCCCGTTTAGACATTAATTGCATAGCATGCATTGTTTGTAATTGAAGAATCTATGGATCACCAATATTGATAAACTATATAACATTACACGTGTGCCCAAATTCAAATGAATATGCATGTTTGATACACCAATTTGCGTTATGATATTACCGATGTCGTGATCTCCAGTTTAAATATTTGAATCCCCTTTAATCCAGATATTCGTCTCATATAGCTATCACTCATGCTTATATAGGACTATCTCTCTGGACCTATACGCGTTCATCGTCTCTCAGGTATCTATCGTGCTACCTGTATGTCGACAATGATCTTTTATCTTCGTAACACACTGACGGTACTCTCTCCCTCGACCTTCATCATTCTATCTCTCTCTAAGTATATCTCGCTCCCTGCTATGTGTCTCTAACTATGATTCTCCATGTGGAATCTCTTTCTCTTACACAAATACAAAACTTTGTCTCCCGGGGTCTCATTCTCTCTACTATTCCCATGTGTGCCACTCGCACACCCCTCATACAGAGATGTCTTTCGCTCCTTAGATATGAGAACCTACGACTCTTCCTCTTCAATATCTCTTTCTCACACACAAACACAAACTCTGTCTCCCAGGGTCTCATATTTCTCCATTGTTCTCTTGTATGTCGCTCACACACACCCTCTCTCCCTAGAGATATCTTGCGTTCCCTCGTATGTCTCTCTAGCTATCACTCTCGTTGTGACATATCTTTCTCTCTCGCAGACACAAAACTCCGTCTCTCTGGATCTCATTTCTCTCTAATATCTGTTTGTATGTGACTCACATGCACCCTCTCTCTATCTCTCTCACACCCACACACACAACCCAGCCTTCTGATCCACTCGACTCCTATCTCTAACGCACACTAGCTAGCATCTTTATCTTTCTATTTATCTGTTTCTCCATCAACCTTCTTTCTCGCCCTCACTCTTGATTCCTATCACGCACACTACATATGTTTCTCTCTACATGCAGTCAAGTGCCCTCTCACACACATATATAACTTCACCCTTTGAACCACCCGACGGTCATCTCCAACACCCAAACTAGCGGATGTCCCTCTAGCTACCATCTCCATCTCTGTATCTATCTGTAGTTTCTCCGTCAACATTTCTTTCTCGCACGGAGTCTTGCTTCCTATCACCCACACTATATATGTCTCTCCATACATATGCATTTATAGGTTGGTCTCTTTTGCACAATCGTTGCGCCTCACTCCCTCTGCTCACCATAGATGCATGCTCCAGCCCACGCCACTATCTCTTAAAGACAAAAACACATGCTCAATTGTCGGGCCTTCTTCCCTGCATTCTCACATGCATGCATATTGTCATACCAATCCGTCTCTCCCATGTCGTTGATCTTATGACTTATGTCTTCTTTCTTTTATCTCGATCATGCGCGCGCGCGCACACACACATCCCACGTATACATGTATACCTCTCACACATGCACGTTCAAGGTCTCTATGTCTCCATACGTTTAATTACCCTCAATCCTAACGCCACATCGAATCGTTCTCCTCTTTTGTGCACATAACTTCCGCCTGGATGGGTAGAACACACACTCACACTTAACAATCTCCTTCTAGCTACCCCCCCCCGCCTCTCACTCTTCCCCTATATCCCCGAAACCAATAAGAACATCCCTTTGTTTAATTCCCGCCTACATGCACCATCGATATATAGTAGTCTTCCTCGGTGTCTCTCGAACAAACACGTTCTCTCGATGTCGACTCCTCTCATGCGCACACACCTTCTCTTCCCTCTCTACGGGCATTTTCTCTCTGGCACCCCATCGTTCGTGGCCTCTGCCATACACATCACCTCTCTATGATGAAGCCATGCACACTTAAATTACATCCTCCACAGAGGACCCCGCGACACACACACACACACGCACGCACCCCCCACACAAACGCACACTAAGACTCCATCTCTCTCTCTCCTCTCTCTCTCTCTCTCACACACACCCCACACACACACTAAGACTCCATCTCACACACACATGCTCTAGGCGGAGCATTTGTTCCTACCACCCTTCATCCAACCTTACCCGTATGATAAACAATCACCTTTATTTACTTGCATAACATGGACAAATTCCACTTTACTTTAGTAGTCAGCAAACTTATCATCTGTACCCTTATAGAAAAACGAGTTGGCGGTGATGGTGTGCCTGCCATCTTGTAATACAGACCGTATGATCTATATCTAAGGATAGAAAGCAAACTATGATAATTTTATAAAAGATACCCGCACCTCTCTCCACATCATTATCTCCCGCAACCTCATTGCTCAGCAATTAAAAAAGGAATAAGTCTCTGGAACAATCTAGCATGCATGGTGGCCGCTGCCGCCTGCCGGCGCTGTCCATCCCCATGCCTCCGCCCATTCCGACCACCAGTCACCACCTCGCTCCACTCCTCCTCGCCTTATCTCTTATCTTTCATTTTTTCGATGACATTCTCGAGATACCAGTTTTCCGATAAAATTCTCGAGATATCATTAGTTTTTACACATGGGATTACTCCTGCATGGGTCAGTCACAACAGGTGTTCCGTAAAAAATGCATATTGATGTTCCGTGCAATGCATGAGAATCTTGCTTGTAATTATATAACGCAAATCACGAGCAGGAAGTGACATTTTTTGACACAACCACGTTAACATGGCCACGTAAATCACTAGCTAAAGTAAATACCATTATACTTATATCCCGATGCAAAAGGTTGAGTACATGTCCGAAGAGTAGAGTCGCACACACACACTCTGTCTCTCAAAATCTCTCTCACACACACACCAGTTGGTGACGCCCACTTAAGCAGACACGTATGTTACAATTTGTGCACCCGCGGGTACACGTGATGCTGCGCATTTATTTAAGCCGGAAGGCGAACCCAAACATTAGCTGCATTCATTCCCCTCCCGCCGCCTCTTCTCTGGTCGCCGTCGCCCGGTAGCCATGGGTCGGCCGAAGGTAACAACATACGCCATACTCCCGCCGGAGCGGCGCTTTAATATGGAAATTTTAGTGGTCATGCATGCATCTTTTTGTGCTAGCACTCCTATATAAGGGTTGACCGGTCGCTTCCCGCGGATGTGCGCGGGCGGTGGAAGAGGAAGGAGAAGGCAAGCGGGCTGTGGAGTAACGTTTTTTACCACAATTTCTTAGGAAACTGAGTGCAATAATTGAGTAGTTTTGCAAACTACCAGTACTACACCTGAAACGGTTCAAAACCTATACTCCCTTGCCAGCGCGCGCTTCCCGCGTGAAACGGTCAGCGTCGCCCTGGAGCGTCAGTGCCGCATTAATGCCCGGCCAGAGCAGAGGCGGCCTCTCACTGGCACCGGCTTTGAAGTGGCGCGACGGCCGAGAGAGCGCCACTTCCCGGTGCACGCGACTGCTCCGCGTCGAGACTGGCCATAGGCCCTGTTTGGATCCATGGGTTAGAGTTAGTTTGAGCTAGTTGGGGCTCAAATAGCCCTAAGGTATCCAAGCATGAGGGTTTAAATTGGAGCAAGTTGCACCAAACCCACCAAAAAAAACTATCCCACCCAAGAGGTGCTAATTGGAGATAGTTCTCATTGGGACCACTGAAAAATCACTTTTCTCTCTCCATGAAGTGCATTTATTGTCAATCTAACCCTGTCACCCAAACACCTCTTTGGCTACAGTTAGTTCAGGGTTAGTCATGAGTTAGTCTAACCTCTAGCTAAGTTAGAGTATCAAACAGGAGCAGTATAGGACATGCAAGTTGCTCAAAGCATACAGGAAAATTCGTACGTGAAAGGATTTTTTCTTTTTGAAAACGGAACGTGAAAGGAATTTTTTTTAGAATGCTCTTGGCATGTCGCTAACATGTGATAGTTAACCGACCTCAATAGACGGCAGAAACGCCAGCCCGCCGCACTTTGATAGAGACGAGGAGGGAAAAGCGATACAGGCTGCTGGATTACTAGAGATAGGTGTCGCACGGAAGCCAAGAAATATGGTGATAGTGTGGTTAGCCATGTACTAGTATGATGTAACTACACTGGGCTGCCGTGTTTCGTACTCTTCCAGTCCACTGTGGAGATGATTGGTTAATTTTATATCGCTGAATAATATTAAATATTATGAGTGCAGACGCTCCACCACGAGGTTCCTTGCTCCTTCTTGGTCGTCCGGAATCTATGTTCTTCCACTCTAATTTTTTACGTGAGCTTTGTTCATCCTTTTGCCAACACGCGAGACATCTAGCATCAAGGTGCATGTGTTATGCAAGGATCGTTCCATCTATATGAAGAACACGTGGGACTGGAACTACGAGACGGACATGTACCCAAGAGTGGACGTACGAACCTGAGTAATGTAGCGCAGTAAGTGAAGTAGAAAGGCACAAATGGGATGAACATGTGTGGCATATAGGGTGTGTTTGGTTGCGTTCTCGTCTCAGCATAGTTGTTCCCTCTTCATGCATGCTCAACTCAACACCCCTCTTCATGCATGCTCTCTTCATGCATGCTCTCTTCATGCATGCTTCTAGTGTATTTGTGCTAAGCTAGTGTGGACTCATGCACCCTCCATACACTCTACCAAACACCCAAAAGTTGGTCGAGAAGGGAACTCTTGGGCGGCATTTGTCTCTTACTACGTACTACCACTAAATGTTGTACGTGCAATGCATGGTGATGTTATGGAGTACGTGCCTAAGTACTCTACTACTACTATATTAGTTGGAGGCACATATTAACTTTTATATTTGTTTACGTGTATGCCCCGAGACCTTCCAACTAGACGTGTCTTTCTCTCTAGGTCGCACTTTGTATCATTCATACCACAAAGTACTACTACGTGTGGTCTCCGACCCAGAAGTGGAAGAAGTGGAGACGCTCTACCACGCTGTTTTTTTACGCTGGGCTCTACCACGCTGTTCATGTCCCACTCCTTTCGCTGACATGTGGGACATCCAGCACGTGTCGTGTTTGCACCCTTCGTCGTAAGAGTTGAAACGCTAGCATTCATCAGAAATAAAAAATAATTATAAATCGGCAGTGATACTATTTTTGCGAACCAATCAGCAGTGATACTATACCACGCGGTTTCCTTGCTCCTCGATATCGGAAAGAATACTTCCGTTCGCCAACATGTGGGACGTCGACCATCCTGGTCCACTTGCCATGCACGCAGAACTCCAAGGGAGAGTCACCCAGGTCGCCGCGCCGCAGTAACAATGACTAATGAGCCGTCAAATCACAGGCCCACTTCCCACTTTGAAGTTGCTCGGACGAAGGAACCATCATGACTTCGTTGAATTCCGCTTCTTGAAGAAAACTACTGTACCAGCAGTACTGCTAGCTACAGTAGTTACTCCAACAGAGGCCTCCTTTCGTTCATAGGATAGGAATATGAAAATCATAGGAAGTGAGATGACATGCATCTCAATTCCTATAGAGAAAGTGATGCCATTTGATGCTTAGGATAGGAATTTTTCCATTTAGTCTAGGCTAATGTACTGGTAATTTGCTCTAAAAACTACAGTAGTAACTAGTAGTATTGGTACATGCTCGTACTCAGACACAGACACAGACACTAACTACTAGTACTACTACTTCTCACATGCTGGCCAGACGCCGTCGTTCTCCTTCCCGGCTTTGTCGGCGACACCCCACCGTGCTTGGATCTCCGCCGACCTCTCCGCAGCAGCGCGTGCGTCCTTTTCTTTCTTGCGGCGGCGGGCCTCTCTTTTCTTGAGTGCTTTCTGACTTTTCCGATCCCTCTGTGCGGCTTTGGCCGCCTCTTGCTCTACCGCCCATTCGGCCTTGGCATCTTCAAATTCCTCCCACATAGTTGTGAGGTCGCGAGCGGTGATGAACTCGGCACGGCGGGATGCCATCGCTTCCCTACCATTTTGTGTGCAGTCGTGGGCGGCGAGGAACTCGGCACGGCGGGATGCCATCGCTGCCTTACCGGTTAGTGTGCGGCGCGGTGGCATGAACGACGCTTGGTGAGAGCTCTGGGGTGGAGTGGCAGGACAACCGTATAGTGCATTGGTTTGTCAAGAGCTCAAGGACAGAAGACGAAGCAAATTTGGATTCCCCTTCAATCCTGGTCATTTATTACCGAGTAAAATGCATTGGCGGTCATAGAACTTGTCTTGATAGCTCACTTTGATCATTGTATACGAGATATGGTGATTATACGGTCACTGGCTCAGCGTATAGCTCCGTATTTGTCTGGTTGACCAGTCAAACAGTCCGCATGCGCCTCATCAGCTCGTGTTCTTTATCTATCTATGCGGGCCTACCTGTCAATGGAGAAAGAAATACTGTAAAAACCAAAATTATGCGTATGTGGGGAGTCAAACCACGGACTCATCGCTGCAACGCACCCTCGTCAGCCAAATGAAAATGAAATACTTCGCGTCAGACACTCACGCTCACGCTGTCAAAGCATGCTAATGCATGCACGTCGCCCTCTAAATCAAAGTCCTGCTCATGGCGCAACGCAAACGGCGAGCCCATCACCTGCGCGCCCTGGCGGTGCCTGACATTACTGTTTAGACGTTTGATGGAGGCCTACGCGAACGCCGAGCATGTATTCACCTGGCTCAACACCAACGGTCATACTCGGACCGCCTTGCTCATGTATATCGTCCATCACAACGACACTCTATAAAATAGCCTAAGCTAGAGAGGGTACTATGGTAGTATGGTACGGAGTATGTACTATCGTGAGCGACCGATCTTAGTGCCACTGCACACTGAAACCCCTTCCATCGCTAGCGCGCGCTTCCCGCCTGAAACGGTCACCATCTCTCCAGAATGTCAATGCCGCATTCATCGGACTTAGCTGCATGTGCAATTGGTGTGTCACTGACATGCGGGCCAGATGCCCGTTGGGCCCACATGTCAGTAACCCAAACGCATCTGCAGTTAAGTCACTGAAGCAGCGTCCGCATTCACGCCCGACGAACCTACTTCGGCGCCAGTTGTCCATCCGTCTGCCGCGGCTCATTGCCATTCGCCCGCTATATTAACTTGAGCCCCAGCTCCCAGCCATAGCCAAAGACCACACTTATTCTCCTCCGGTCCCTTCCTTCTGTCGGCACCAGTTCAACCATGGCCCCCTGGCGCTCCGAAGCTCTCTTGGACGTACTGGCGCAGGAGCAGACGAGGGACATCGGCGGCTCCGCTCCGGGCGCGCTCCAAAGCTCTCTTCGACGTACTGTCGCAGGAGCAAACGAAGGAGATCGCCGGCACCCCCCGGCCGCCCTCCGCCGCCACGACCACGAAGCCGGCGCGCGTGCGCGGGCGCAGCCGGCAGCAAGGAAGAGTAGTACACGGTAGGTCGCCGCCGCTCTGGTCCCGGGAAGGCCACCGCTACTCCACTCAGTCGACGCCAAGCTTGGTGGGGTAAACATCAGCGGCCGATTAGCCGCTTGACGGCGACATGGAGGCAGAAATCTTCAGAACCTTGTGCTCCGGAGGAGGAGGTTATCGAGGCGGATGAGGAGGAGGCAAAGGCAATGGCCGGCTTTCTCGGGTTCATGGCCGGACATGGTGGTCGGGCGCCGGCGATCGTTTAGATTAGGTTTACAGTAGGTTTTGGTACGGTTTGTGCGAAATATGTAATGAATTTCGTCCAGTTTGTAGGAAAAGTTTTTGAAATGTAATGAATTTCATCCGGTTAATTTGAAATTTTCTTTGTTTGCACGAATTTCATCCGGTTAGTTCATATAGTTGTCGAAAGGTATGCGGGCAGCATCGGATGGCATCCATCAGTGTCCTCGGACAAATGCCGGTGTAAATTTGTGGGCCAGCGCTGGAGATGCCCTAACTATCATGCTATAATCGCTAACAATCCTCCATTATTTGGCAGGGAACAGTTATCCCTCGATCAAAATCAGATCCGCGGTGTTTCGCACTCCTCCCGCGTAAGAGTGTAAACTCTTGCTTACATAAAAATGGAGCAAGTGGACGGCACTGTAGCACGTCATATCACTCGAACTAGCCCGCCTAACGAGCGGGAAAGCACCGCCCTCGTCATTTTTTTCTGGATTTCTATCGATCGATCGCGCGAAAATATTATGCTTCGCAAGTTCTAATGGAAAAGGCGGCACACTTACGACTCGTACGCGTCGCAACCCCGACAGTCCGGCTCGCACGCCGCTCACCAGAGGGGACACGCGTTGTCTTGCAATTTCACTGACATGTGGGACCGTAATTGAATAAACCGTCGATAGCCGAAATCTAATCGCTCGGCGGGCGTCGGCTGAGAAGAGAGAAACGGGGGAGGGAGAAGAGATCGCCCGCCCGCCGCGCACGGACTCTAAGAAATATATGGTGATAATGTGAGGTGGGCCATGCTGGAGTCCGGACCGCTTCCGGAGCCCGCTCTTACCGCCCTGGCCCCTCAAGATGCCAGCTGCCCGCCGCATGCATGCATAGCAAGTAGTACTCCTTATGTGGAGGAGAGAGAGGCATTGACAAAGTCAAGGAGTGGGCTCTGCAAGAGCCCGTCTCTACACGTGCTCCTAGGTATAAAAAATAATTCTAAAAAAGGCATAAAAAACAATTGTGTCTTAAAAGAAGAAAGGTAAAAAACATTTGAGAGGAAATAGATAGAGAGAAAGTGAGAAAAAGTTGTAACCTGGGCATTACATGAGGAAGGAAGGAGTGGTGCACATGCCAAGTTCACTGGGCTGCCGTGTTTCACACTCCTCCGTCGTAACAGTGGAGACAATAGCTTTCATCAAAAATAAACGATGAATACTCATTGCTCGTCCTCTATATCGGAAAGAATACTTTCATTCGCCGACATGTGGGACGTCGACCATCCTGGTCCACCTGCCATGCACAAAATTATCCTGGTCTACCCCGGTCGTATCGCAGGCCCAACCTTTCCCACTGTAAGTTGTTCGGACGAAGGAACCATCATGACTTCATTGAATTCCGCTTCTTCAAGAAAACTTACTGTACCCGCAGTACTGCTACCACACGTGAAGACTGGACGGCACTGTACCACGTCATATCACTGAAACCCACTAGGCCAAACTAGCCCGCCTAGGTCATCTATTTTGGAACGGAGGGAGTACGTCTCTGCACTGCTATGATTTTCTGTTGCACGTTCTCTGTACTTTTGCTACAATTTTCCTACCCTATGAACCAAATGAGGCCTGAATGTATGTCGACTATTGTCTAATCAATCGCTAAGCCTACAATTTTAGGAGCTAGGGCTATTGGTCGATCGACGAGGGATAAGTATAAGCGTACCACGAGCTCATCAGCCCCAGCGTTTCTCTTCGGTGAGTGTTTTGCAAGTACTATAGCTCGCACAGTAGCTAGCCTACTAACACCAAGAATCATCAAACAAGCGTTGCTGATATGATAAACAGTTCAAACTTACATCTAAGCATGCCATATATTACATCAACAGCTGGCGAGGATACATCTGTTTCCATAACTCGGAGAGGGTTCGCATGATTCATCGCATGATTCACTATCAAACAAAAGTAGCAAGATCCGCCCACACAAGACAGTGCACTAGCCCTAAGATGGTTTGATAACACGCATCGTTCTGGTAATTAAACACAGGGCAATGCAAACTACCCTGAAGGATTAGCGCGACCAACTATTTCTTGTCATCGATCTCTCGGGCAATGACCACAGCACGGACAGCGGCATGGGAATCGATTTCTGGGGCGATGTCCACAGGACTGACCGCGACATCGGAATCGATCTCTAGGGCGATGTCCACAGGATGGACAGCGGCATCGGAATCGATCTCCGGGGCGATGCCAACAGGACGGGCCACGACATCGGAATCATCAAGGACGTCCACCGGCACCTGCACAACCCAAACATATTAGCAAGCACATTGCAAATAATCAAAAACCACAACTATGGTAATAAGCCATTATTTTTGACCTTGTGCAGCTCACCGGGGGATCTCATCCCTCCGGGGGCCATCTCCTCGTCCTCGATGGGGGCCATCAGCTTGCCAGGGGAATACTGCTTCTCAACGGCGACTATCTCCTCAAACTCGGTCTTGAGCCTCACATAGGTGGCAATCAGAGTTCCTGGGGTAGGCACGGTGGGGCCCTTGCTGGTCTTCCAACTTTCTTTGAGGAGTTCGTCCGCCAACGTCCTCAACTCTTTGGCCAGTGCTTGTTTCTTGGAGTTCTTCGTCTCCATGGGTTGGCCCGCCAACATGGTCAACTCGTTGGTCGGTGGTCGCTTCCTGGAGATCGCTGTCTCCAGTGGGTTGTCCGCCGGCAACTCTTTGCCTAGTGCTCCAGGATACATCAATGAACTGACAAACAAAAAGTAATCGAAAGGAAACCACAATCGCAATGAAAACGGGAAAAGAATAAGATGTGAGAATCGGTCGGTGCTTCGCAAAAAGAAGATTCTTGGAATGAAAATATAGCAGCATAACTGATTCGCCCACCTTTCCTTCGTCGGTACAGAAGAAAAATGGCAGAAGTGAGTAGCCTGGAGTGAGGTTTTCTTCAAGAAAGGGAAGAAAGGGCTTGAACGAGCGTTCCAGTGAAATGATGGTTGCTTCGTCCAGTCCAACTTGGAGGCCACCTTACCACTTCTGGTAAAGGTGTGGGTTTTGTGATATGACGGGTCATGACGGACACACCGGGGTGACAGGTGAGTCTCGACTGTAGCACCTCGCTGTGATTTGGTGGATGGCACGCGGGCCCGGATGCTTTGAAATGTCCCGCATGTAGATAGAGCAGCTAGTCATATAGGAGTGCTCAATATTGTGCACCGCGACCAAGGCGGAGAGGAAAACGAGAGAACTACGTAATTAATGCATGATTTTAATTAGGGTAGTTTTGTAAAGTACGAGATACATTCCTCCAATCGCAAAATGCCTTGGTTCATGAGATTTGAGATTTGAGCCCGATAAACCGGAAGGGAGGGAGTACTGCACACGATGTAGTCTAGTCACTTGTTGAAATCTCTAGAAAGGCAAATACTCCTTTTCGGTTTACAGGGTTATACTACTCCCTCCGTCTAGGTGTGTAAGTCATCTTACGAAAACCAAATAGTCCCAAAACACTTAGGCGCGGTGCATTAACTTCTACCTTGTTTCTTATTTCTTGACATATCAACCAATAAGAGATGAGAGGTTTGCATGCTTTTAATGACTTGCAATGGCTAGTTCATTGTATGCAATGCTATTAATTAGCAAATAAACATTGGTGACCCCAGGAGGAAACGGTGCTAAGCGCGTGGACCTATGCAGAATGAGTATCAACCAATGGATAATGGAGTTTAATTGTTAAACAATAGCAATTTTGTCTCATGCAAGAGCCTGGCTAGTACTCCAAGGAACCGCACCACGCGAGCGTTCGCAACTGCCACGTTCGGGTTGCGCTTGGCTCTTCGCCTCTTCGAGAAGACGAACAATGATGTTACTCCTACTTCTACAGTATCGAATCCACTACTGCATGTCCGTCCACCTCGTGCGGGAGGGATAGCGTGTAGCGAAAGCTTCTACTTACTGCTCCTGCCTTTGCGTCTATGACAGGTGGGCCCAACAGGTGGTTGGCCCTCCTGTCATGCAGCCAAAGGCAGGTGCAGTTAAGGCACCGGAGCTCAGTCCGCGAGGGAGAGGGCGTTGTAGTAATCAAATTTCTCGGTCTTGTACGAGTTGACGCGACACATCAAAGCACTGCACTCGATATAAGTCTTTTTACACATTTCAAATGGGCTACTTCGTATGTAGGAGTAGACATATTCTGCTTCGTATGTAGTCACTTGTTGCAATCTCTAAAAAGACTTATATTTGGAAACGGAGGGAGTACAACGCATGCATGCATGCCATGACTTTCCTTTTGATACTTGCATGTGTTGATTTGATGCACCTTGCCAAATTTTGACTATAAATTTAACTAACCAAATTTTCATGCATGTCACAAAAAATTACGGGGCTGTTTGGATTGTGACTATGTTTGTCTTATGTTGCCACATTATTTTTCCCACACTTGCCACACTTGCCTAACATGAGTTGCTCAAATTGTTAGACACACTTTGGCTTGCCTAAGGGAATCTTGCCACAATTTTTGTGTCTATGACATGTGGGGTTCACTGCTAATAAAAAAATTCTTGTCTTAGGTGTGGCTTATAAAAAAGACTTATATTTAGGAACGGAGGGAGTAGAAAATATAAATAATAATATATGTTGGGGCAACCCACATTTCCGCTAATTTTAGCCGTGGGCTTGTTCACAATTTTTACGAGGGGGTGGTTGTTCATTTAATGGAGGGACTTGTAGTACCAGACTTGAACGATACAAAGTGCGACCTGGCACACCGTAACACCACTTGGAACAAGCGGGTAGCTATCTCAAAAAACAATCAACAACTAAAAAAACCGCGACCTGGCATGTAGTAGTACACAATTTTAAACGATTGTTTTGATGGAGTGAAAAAGGAAAACTACCCCACTACGTATATATAGGCCGGAGCCTCTGCGCTTGCTTGCTAGGGTTGCTCTATTCACACACTCTCGTCCTCTCCAGATCTAAACAAGATAGGGGTAGTAACACTGTCTTTCTCCCTTCAAAAAACACTGGCTTTCTATCCTCACCGCTGGTTACAGATCCGGACGTATCCCCCTCCGCCGGTGAAGGGGAGGAGGGGCAGCGTTTAGGCCGTCGTCGACAGCGAGGGAGGAGACCCACTGCCGGCCGCACCGTTATCTCTGGCCGAGCGCCGACGCAGGAGGTCCTCCGATCCCTTCGTCGTTGCCTGTGGGCAGATCCGGCCTCCCGCCGCCCACCTATCCACATCCCGACGACCTTCAGGTATATCTTCGTTCGAAACCGCCTTAGCTCTACTTCCCCAGCTCGCTACGTCGCTGCATGTGCATCATTTTCTATCTCTCAGCCCCTCTCGATCGGATGGTCCAACGTCACATTTTTTTTCTTCTATTGTTAGAGGTAAAGCTACTTCATGGAGTCGAATCTTGTACTCCCTCCGTCCGAAAATACTTGTCATTGAAATGGATGTATCTAGATGTATTTTAGTTCTAGACACATCCATTTTGATGACAAGTAATTCCGGACGGAGGGAGTACTTGGTTCAAACAAGAAATAAAGTGGGGGTGGGGGAATTTAGTATGTACATCGGACTTGGTACAAACAGGAAGGAAAGGGGGTGAAAGTAGTACAAACTGGTCATCCAACCGGTCTCTTGGTCGAAAAGGGAAATATAGGGGTAACGCTGTACACAGTGGTATGACCAGGACTAGATTTGCTATCCACACATAGGAGTAGGTGGCTAGAGTGAACAAAAATGGGACCAACCCAGATATGTTTCTTGGATGTTTGTTTCTCGGGGCAAAAAACTATGAATCACCACTTTATGCCCCTGTTTACGTACATGGTGCTGGACTGCTGGTGCACCCACTGTCCCATGCCCTTATACCAAATATTTAGGCTCCGTTCGGAATAAAGGGGCAGAAAACATAGGTCTTGATGAAAATAGAGGAATAGGAAAGGAATGTAGGTATAAAACTGTGGAACAGCGAACCGGAGGAAACTCTCAAGAGAATGTGTTCGGATGGACTACGAAATGTACAGATTTGTTTTTTAGAGTAGCATGCTTGGCAGTATGAGATGCTATTTGTTTATTCAGCTGCACAGTGACTACTCTTGTCCTCACCTCACGTACGACACATAGGTTGATTTTTTTATTCCGGCAACACAGCACAGCAACCTGTCTAACGCATGGCAGCAAGCGCCTGCCACGGGCTTCCGCCCAAAAAATGAGCAGCGCGTGGATGTTTCTAATCCTATGGAATCAGTACTACCAGACCAGCTTTCCTATGAAACACTATTCACCTTTCCCGTGTTCCGAACGGTTGGAAGGGGAAGAATACCGTAGGAATTGTGTTCCTACGAAAATCCTGCACCAAACCTGTGAACCGAACGCAGCCTTAGTTGTTCTTAATCTAATGTCCCTGGTAAAAATGAAGCCATGCCACTGTTATAAGCCATGACAAGTTTAGCCAAATGTTTTTGCTTGTAATTGTTTGAGACTCTGACTGTTTCCTCTGTGCCTTTTTGTGCAAACAGGGATATCCAATTCACCTGGTTGCTGTTGTGACCTTTTGGTGCACTGCACAAAACTCTTCTTAAAAGAAGTGACTTTTTTGCTGTTTAACTGGAATGTCAGAATGGAATAGTTGGTTCATTTTGGTGGAACTGCACAAAGGGAGATCTGTGTTCCAATCCTCATCATCCATATTGGCCATAACCTTCCTTTAGGTAAGAATGATATTTAATGCATGTGTTCATCTCTATTTTCCGACTGCCATGAGAAAATAATGCTGCTTTTTACTAGTACACTTGTACTCCCTCACTGACAAAACTAATTCTGAATTAGAAGGCCAATCATGTACTTGGTTTCACCAACTGGTGAGGAGAAAGAGAAACAGAGCATGAAGAGGAAGAAGAAGAAGAATAAACAGTGCCAAGGCGATCTTGCTGAAGCCAGAGGCCTCAGTCGAGGCCATTCAAGGGCTCCGGCAACGACTACCTTACATGTGAGACGATCCTCCAGGGAGCCCTTCCACTTCTGTTGTCTCACTTAATTAATTAGGAGTACTTAAGTACCGCTAATTTATTACTGCCTAATTTTCCTGTTGGAGTTAAACGAATCTTTAGTAGGACCCTATGCTGAATCATGTACGTGTGTATGTTTGTCTATGGAGGTGAATCATGTGGTGGAGCTGGGAGGGAATATTATTAGTGTCATGACATAATAGTGCTATTGTTTTGCATGCCAATTTATTGCCACTGGTTCAATGAGGCAATGTTTTGCGTATTGTCCATCATGAATTTGATGCTACTGTTTGAGTAATATGCTAATGTCTTCCTATCCTTTCTCACTAAGCTAATGAAGGTTTCACCTTGTTTCTACTTGTGCAAACAGGGATCATGTTGTGCCAATCATACATTTTAGTGGAACTACACAAGACAATACAATGAACTGTATCCCAGCCAGTGCTTTAACTCTGCTGGAAGTTCTTGATAATCTTTCGATATAATCTCAGCACTTGTAAACAAGAGTGATTTCAACCATACATTTGAAGTGCACAAAAGTATATACTATTGTGTGATTCCAGTGAGTGCTTTGTCATCTCTTATGGGACTACATGAATAAGCTTTTTTTCTCAGGTTGGTACGGGCCTAAGGCCTTCATCCATATTAATTTGCTGTCATCTCTATTTGTATCGTGCTACAGTCATGAGAAACTCCTTTATATTTGCACGTTAAAGTTTTGCAACCTATGATAAATGGCAATGCTTTGAGTGCTGAGTTGAGCTAATTGGCATTGATTAAATAAACTAATACCTCTCTTTAAGCAAGACTACTATGTTGCTAACTTTACCCATTAAGATAATGAGGGTGCTTCTATTTGTTAGTGTATGTTTCATCAACTAGTCCCACTATTACAGTAATCTCACTCTCAATATATGTGCCAACGGGGATGCTCGATTTTGGTGGAACTGCACAAAAACTTTGGGTGCTTCATTGCCTCGACAGCTTCCGTCCTTTCCTGTCAGTCGCTAATCTCCGCTTGCTTTCTTCCTTTGCTGTCAGTCACTTGGCTTATCTCGGCTTCCAGTCAAAGGAAATAGTAATTCATATGCTACCTCACACAGGTTGGTACTGGTCTTTATCCTGATTATTGTGCCTGTCATATGTATTGGTAATTTGGTATTGTGCTACTGTTTGCCGATTTCATAAAGGAGTAATTTGGAGCCCGAACTCGCACGCAAATCATTACATCGGGTGATTTCAGTAGAACTGCACAAAATGATCCGATGGACACATACTTATGTTGCTGCTATGTACTCCAAAGTTCACTCAGACAAGCATCGATGTTGACAAGAAGTGCCTATATTCATTCGAGTATCAACCGGCGTCAACCAATTGTCAAAGTCCAAGTATTAGGAGAGTGAACGCCAAAAATATTGCTTGGTGCATAGCCCAGAAAAACGCAGTCCAGTCTTTGGTCCCAACTTGTGCCTTTTGGTTATCGGCACATATGGTAGCGAACTATATGGCATGGAGTCTAAAGATTCCAGACAAGTTGGTTGACGCATATATTCATCTGGCACTTAATCAGTCTGCACGCCAAGGATGCTCCATTTCAGTTGAACTGCACAAAAAATTTGGGTGGTTCATTTTCTCAACCGCCTCCTTTCTCGTCTGCAATGTAGAATTTTGGCGAGATACAGGACCAAGATGAGCTAGTAAACTAGTTGGATGAAATTAGTGGCCAAGTTTCTCAAACCTCCCTCGGCACGAGGACACTATTTGAGGATAAACCTACAAGCAAAGTTCAGATTGTCTGTGCTGCCTCTTATGTACTCGAAAGTTTACTCGTACAAGAACTAATTTTAGCAAGAAGTACCTCCGATTGAACACCATTTACCAGTTTGTACCCTAGGTAATTAAAGTTTGTCCATGGATCATATTGGCTGTGATCTCAATCATTTGGATGCATAAACATACTGAACATGTGTATATCTGAATCATTTTGTGAATTATGTATGAATATTGTCGTGTGATCTATCAATCATTTGGATGCATAGATATGCTGAGCTTGTGTATATATGAATCTTTTGAGTTGTTGATAGTGAATGTTGGCTATGAATATGAACGTGTCCTGTGAACCTGAGTTTGCTATGAATGTTTACCTTTTCTGTTGTATTTGTGTGTGAACTTGTTAGTATGCCTACTGTGGGGTATAAAACGCATGTCTCATATAAAAGTAATGTTGTGTCCAATTTATGTTTTCCCTTCTAACCACATTATATATATTTATATTATTACTATTATCGTATATTTTATGGAGACTTATATATACATTATAAAAACATCCCATGTGTTATTAACTTATAAAAGTAAATGTTTAACGGAAGTTGGCAAGGAAAATCCTGGTTGTTTTTGACTCACAGGCAAGGAAAATCCTGGTGATTGCGTACAAAAGCTTGCGAAGATTTTAAGGACCAATTTAATAATAACGCGCTCATTTTTATTTTGAGCAATAACTTGCTAATTTCTTAATTATATATATATATAAAATGTGCCTCTCCGGTTTATTCTTTGATATTAATTGCTCCTTCTAACATAACATTATATATATAACGAGCCCACCTAATACATGTATTTCAAGGAAGTGCAAATGGGCTGGGATTTCTTAGAAAATATAAATGGTCCTGATTGACACGAAATTATTTGTTCACCCAGCCCAGCAAATGGACTGTACATTCTAGAAAACATGGGTTAAATATATGCCACATTTTTGCAGGCTGACATGTGGGCCAATAGGTTGAAGCCTACGCAGGGCGTTGTCAACTTGGTCAACAAATGATTGTGTCATCCACAGCCATTGGATTTATATCCAACGGCCGGCATGCACCTTCAATCTCTCGTCTTCTTCCTCCAGCGTCGCCGGGACCGCCTGGTCCGGCCTCCGGCGGCTAGCGGCTCTGCTTAGCACGCATCGCTGCGAAGCGCTACCCCACCGCCGGCCAGGCTATCCCTCCACCCCTCGACACCTCCTGTTATTCTCCACAGACTACAGCCCCACGCCGCAACAGAACCAGTTATAACCCTTCTCCTCCTCTCAATCTGCGACTCCACTGCCGCGTTTTCCCATCTCTGAGCCGTTCCCGTCCGGGGCCTCGCCGTCGTCCACTGCCTCGCTGCGTTCGGTGCGGCGTGGTCAACAAACGAGAGTCATCGGAAGAGGACTGTACGTGGAGAGCCTAACGGTTGGGACCCACGAGGTCCATGGTCGCACACAAGGAAAGTTCCTCCTTATTAAGCTGAAAAAAAATGTTTCCTCCACCTGACAGCTGGGACCCACCGGCTGTATCTTCACACGGAAGGAAGTGCCTCCTTGTTTTGTGAAAAAAATTATTCATCCCGTTGACAGCTGGGACCCGTCAGATTTGGTGACTGACTTGTGGGCCTACTAAGCGGACGTGTACGCACGGCTTTGACAACTTAATCAACAAATGATTCTAGCAGCTGGACCGTTAGATGTTAATCCAACAGCCGTGCTCCTTCTTCAACCTCTGTTCTTGCTCCTGTCTTCCCGTGGGCGGCACCGCGGGTGTGCTGCCGCGCACCCGAACGAGTGAAGTTTCCCGCTCCTCTCCATCTGCGACTCCACTGCCCCGTCTTCCCCATCTCCGGGTCGTTCCAGTCTGGGTGTGATTGGCACGGTATGGTCAACATGGTCAACAACCGAGAGTCATCGGAAGATGACTGTACGTGAGAGGCTGACAGTGGGGACGCACCACGCCCATGGACGCATGCATGCAACGGAACGCGGCAAGGTCAACATGGTCAAGGAACGACTTCCATCGGAAGTATACTGTACGTGGAGAGTCTCAGCTGGGTCCACGGCCGCAGCAAGTGCCTCCTTATTATGCGGAAAATAATGATTCCTCCAACTAACAGCAGGGACCCACTGGACGGGCCACCGTATTTTGCGAAAAAATGTTTGCCCCCTGACTGCTGGGACCCACATGACGGGCCACCGTATTTCGCAAAAAAAACATTCCCCCCGCTGTCAGCTCGGACCCACCGGAAGTGCCTCCTTATTACGCACAAAAAAATGAATACTCCCCTGTTAGCTGGGACCCAGTATAGTGGGAGGCTGACTTGTGGGCCTACTAAGTTGACGTGGACGGAGGGCTTTGTCAACTTAGTCAATATGCACGATTCTAGCTCCAGTGGCCGCACAATGTCCATCCAACGGCCGTAGTGCTTCTTCAACCTCTGGTCTTCTTGCTCCAGCCGCCCAAAGCAGCGCCGGTCGTGCCGCATGCTCCTGCCTCCCGTGGCCGGCTGTGCTGCCGCGGAGGCCTCACCGCCCCCTACTATTCCCACCGCTGGCCAAGCCCTGCGACGACGGCAGCCTCACACCCCAGCCGAACCAGTGAACCCTCGTACTCCTCTCCGCGCGGGCTTCCACTGCCGCGTCTTCCCCGGCTCCGCGTCGCCCCCTTCGTAGGCCTCGCCGTCGTCCATCGCCGTGGTGCTCTCCGCGCGGCGTGGTCAACGTGGTCAAGGAACGACTTCCATCGGAAGAATACTGTACGTGGAGAGGCTGACAGCTGGGTCCACGGCCACAGCCCAGTTTTTTTGTGATTTGCCAAGTAAGTCGCTTTGTCAGGCCTGTTGGGCTGCAAATCTTTCAAGACGAGGAGAGCTTTCATTCGGCTGGCCGAGAAAATGGCCCATCAGTAATCAGAAATGGGTTGTACATTTTTAAAACACATCAAACCGGCAATTAGTTTCAAATATCTTTTTTTTTCATTTCAAGATTTTAAATTACATTAATTTTTATGCGTGGAGAATTTGTTGGATTTTATATTGATATACATTTATTTTTAAAATCAGTTTGAATGTGAGTCAAAATTTCGGGATTAAAAACAGTTCGGACCGCACCGAAATATGCAAAATTTCGTATAAATTTTTAACCGTGGCCACAATATGGGCTGTAATGCTAACAAAAGGAATATGGGCTCCAAAAAAACCTTAACAATTAGCAAATGGGCTGTAAATTATTAGAAATAATGGCAGATGGGATGTATGCTGTTTTCCACTGATTTGGGGCTTTCCTAAAAAAAGGTTGACGCACAAGCAGTGACTGTTGGATGGCCATCCAACGGTCGTCGTGCTTCTTCAATCTCTGCTCTTCCTGCTCCAGCCGCTCAAACAAGCGCCGGCGGGACTGCCTGCTCCCTCCTCCCCGCGGCCGGCTCTGCCGCCGCGCAGGCCTCACCGCCCCACCGTACTCCCATCGCTGGCCTAGCCATCCCTCTACTCACCCACACCTGCTGTTATTCTCCGGCGATGGCAGACGAACCAGTAAACCCTCGTACAGTCGTACTCCCCTCCGTGTGGGAAACAACTGCCAAGTCTTCCCTACCTCCGTGTCGTTCCCTTCCTAGGCCTCACCGTCGTCCACCGCCCCGGTGCTCTCGGCGCGGCCTGCTCAACGTGGTCAACGACCGACATGCATCTGAAGTGGACTGTACGTGGAGAGGCCGACAGCTGGGTCCACGGCCGCACGCAAGGAAATGCCTCCTTATTACGCGCAAAATAATGATTCCTCCACCTGACATCAGGGACCCACCGAAAGGGCCTCTGTATTTCACGAAAAAAACATTACCGCCGCTGACAGCTCGGACCCACCAGCTATATCTTCGCACACAAGGAAGTGCCTCCTTATTACGCACAAAAAATGAATACTCCCCTGTTAGCTGGGACCCAGTATAGTGGGAGGCTGACTTGTTGGCCTACTAAGTTGACGGGGACGGAGGGCTTTGTCAACTTAGTCAATATGCACGATTCTAGCTCCAGTGGCCGCACAATGTCCATCCAACGGCCGTAGTGCTTCTTCAACCTCTGGTCTTCTTGCTCCAGCCGCCCAAACCAGCGCCGGTCGTGCCTCGTGCTCCTGCCTCCCGTGGCCGGCTGCGATGCGGCGGAGGCCTCACCGCCCCCTACTACTCCCACCGCTGGCCAGGCCATCCCTCTACTCACCCACACCCCATGTTACTCTGCGGCGACGGCAGCCTCACGCCGCAGCGAACCAGTGAACCCTCGTACTCCTTTACGCGTGGGCATCCACTGCCGCGTCTACCCCGGCTCCGCGTCGTCCCCTTCCTAGGCCTCGCCGTCATCCACCGCCCTGGTGACTCGGCGCGGCGTGGTCAACGTGGTCAAGGAACGGCTTCCATCGGACATGGACTGTACGTGGAGAGGCTGATAGCTGGGTCCACGGCCGCAGCAAGGAAGTGCCTCCTTATTACGTGCAAAATAATTATTCCTCCATCTGACAGCGGGGACCCACCGGACGGGCCACCGTATTTCGTGAAAAAAACGTTTGCCCCTGACTGCTGGGACCCACCAGCTACATCTTCACACGCAAGGAAGTGCGTCCGGGCAAAAAAAACGATCCGCCCCCTGACTGCTGGGACCCACCAGCTACATCTTCGCAGGCAAGGAACTGCCTGACAGTCGGGACCCACCTGGTCGAAGCGTGCGTAGCGTTGTCATTCTGGTCGCGAACGTGTATGTACATATATACTGGTGGATGCAGAGGCGCGCACGTGTCGTAGTAGAGGCGCGTACGTGTCGTAGTAAAGGCGTGCACGTAGCATGTACACGTACGTACAGCGGCCAGTGTGCAAGAAATAAAATACGGCCACGTATGTGTACATACGGGCGAGGTCTCGAACGCCTACTCGCACATACGTACGGCCAGGGCTCGTGTACATGGCTGGGTCAGAACGAAGAAACAGCGTCGTCGTCGTGTTCATGGGGAGGCAACGGAATGCGTCGTGTTCATGGGGAGGCAACGGAATGCGTCGTGTTCATCGGGAGGCAACGGAACGCATGGGAGCCAACCGGCTGGGTCAGAACGGAATGCGTGGTCGTGTTCATCGGGAGGGCTTGGATGGAACAGGCGATGGAAACGAGGCCTGGCGTACCGCACAACGGAGGAAACGGACCTCCTACGTTCAGAACGGGGTCCTGTTGATCGGGAGGGTGTGGCGTACCGCAAAACGGAGGAAACGGACCTCCTACGGTCGAAACGGGGGTCCTGTTGATCGGGAGGGGTGTGGCGTACCACAAAACGGACGAAACTGACCTCCTACGGTCCAAACGGGGGTCATGTTGATCGGGAGGGGTGTGGCGTACCGCAAAACGGACGAAACGGACCTCCTACGGTCGAAACGGGGGTCCTGTTCATCGGGAGGGGTGTGGCGTACCGCAAAACGGGACTCCACGGGATACTGTTCATCTCCACCGTCGACCTCCTCCAGCCTCCACGGGCTA